>NC_080540.1:268600457-268610457 GCF_028640845.1 Ahaetulla prasina | reverse complement strand
TAATAATAATAATAATAATAATAATAATAATAATAATAATAATAATAATAATAATAATAATAATAATAATAATAATAATAATAATAATAATAATAATAATAATAATAATAATAATAATAATAATAATAATAATAATAATAATAATAATAATAATAATAATAATAATAATAATAATAATAATAATAATAATAATAATAATAATAATAATAATAATAATAATAATAATAATAATAATAATAATAATAATAATAATAATAATAATAATAATAATAATAATAATAATAATAATAATAATAATAATAATAATAATAATAATAATAATAATAATAATAATAATAATAATAATAATAATAATAATAATAATAATAATAATAATAATAATAATAATAATAATAATAATAATAATAATAATAATAATAATAATAATAATAATAATAATAATAATAATAATAATAATAATAATAATAATAATAATAATAATAATAATAATAATAATAATAATAATAATAATAATAATAATAATAATAATAATAATAATAATAATAATAATAATAATAATAATAATAATAATAATAATAATAATAATAATAATAATAATAATAATAATAATAATAATAATAATAATAATAATAATAATAATAATAATAATAATAATAATAATAATAATAATAATAATAATAATAATAATAATAATAATAATAATAATAATAATAATAATAATAATAATAATAATAATAATAATAATAATAATAATAATAATAATAATAATAATAATAATAATAATAATAATAATAATAATAATAATAATAATAATAATAATAATAATAATAATAATAATAATAATAATAATAATAATAATAATAATAATAATAATAATAATAATAATAATAATAATAATAATAATAATAATAATAATAATAATAATAATAATAATAATAATAATAATAATAATAATAATAATAATAATAATAATAATAATAATAATAATAATAATAATAATAATAATAATAATAATAATAATAATAATAATAATAATAATAATAATAATAATAATAATAATAATAATAATAATAATAATAATAATAATAATAATAATAATAATAATAATAATAATAATAATAATAATAATAATAATAATAATAATAATAATAATAATAATAATAATAATAATAATAATAATAATAATAATAATAATAATAATAATAATAATAATAATAATAATAATAATAATAATAATAATAATAATAATAATAATAATAATAATAATAATAATAATAATAATAATAATAATAATAATAATAATAATAATTATAATTATAATTATAATTATAATTATAATTATAATTATAATTATAATTATAATTATAATTATAATTATAATTATAATTATAATTATAATTATAATTATAATTATAATTATAATTATAATTATAATTATAATTATAATTATATAATTATAATTATAATTATATAATTATAATTATAAATAATTATAATTATAATTATAATTATAATTATAAATAATTATAAATTATATAATTATATAATTATAATTATAATTATAATTATAATTATATAATTATAATTATATAATTATATAACTTTTATATTGGGCAAATAAATACATAATTTTCTAATATGACAGCTATAGATACATAAATTATTTAGCACCAAGTAAGTCTAGGGCATTTTCTGATGGAGGTTTTCAGGCAGCTACTGACTCCCTAATCATTCTCAAGAAAATTGTTTTGGGGTTTTTATTTTTCATTTTGGTCTATTTTTTGGTAAACTGCAGTAAATTTTGTTTTGAACTGTGAACGATCCATCTTTCTACTGGAAGCAATTCTCCCCATACCTGTGGCTCAATTCACTCATAGAGGGCACTTTCTGCATCTTTACCAGAACTTCATATAATCCAGTCAACACAGAAATATGCATCTAGGGTTTCAGTAGCTGGAGAAAGATTCTTGATTGCAAAACTGCTCACATATTGTACTTTCATATCAACTTCATGGATTGTACACTATTGGATTACAGTGAGTATTACAGTGGAGGAAAAAACTATTGGGGAATTACAGTAATTAGTTTACATTTTAAAATGTATATTTTACATTATCTTCATAGTTACACATCCAATTGTTTCCCCAAATCACAGAGAAATAAAAAAAAATTAAAAAAAATGAAGGTGGTGGGAATTTAGCCATTTCTTTTTTTCTGTATATAATGGGGATGAGATGACTTTTATTATTCCACAAATAACTAAAAGAAACAGGAACAGACTATTTTTTTCTTATATTCTGATATTAGTACCTGGAAAAAGAGCCTGTGAGCACTGATGTTGTCTGGTAGTAGTAAGCTCTGCATAACGTATGAAATCATATAAACAGCAACAATCAGATCGTTATATATTACATGTTTATTATAGGTGCAATTTTTAAAACATTTTTGTAAAAGATCAGATGTATTTACAATTTCTCTAAGATTTATATTGCTCTAATTTACAGTTTGTAGAACCTGCAGACCCTTCAGATTTGAGTTTACAAATTCTCCCCAAGAGGCACATATCTTTATAAACAAGCAAGGTCCAGCTTGCTACATGGAAGGAAGGAAGGAAGGAAGGAAGGAAGGAAGGAAGGAAGGAAGGAAGGAAGGAAGGAAGGAAGGAAGGAAGGATGGAAGGAAGGAAGGAAGGAAGGAAGGAAGGAAGAATGGAAGGATGGAAGGAACGAAGGAAGGATGGAAGGAAGGATGGAAGGAACGAAGGAAGGAAGGATGGAAGGAACGAAGGAAGGATGGAAGGAACGAAGGAAGGATGGAAGGAAGGAAGGATGGAAGGAAGAAAGGAAGGAAGGATGGAAGGAAGGGAGGAAGGAAGGACGGGAGGTAGGAAGGAAGGAAGGAAGGAAGGAAGGAAGGAAGGAAGGAAGGAAGGAAGGAAGGAAGGACGGAAGGGAGGAAGGAAGGATGGAAGGGAGGAAGGAAGGAAGGAAGGAAGGAAGGAAGGAAGGAAGGAAGGAAGGAAGGAAGGAAGGAAGGAAGGAAGGAAGGAAGGAAGGAAGGAAGGAAGGAAGGAAGGAAGGAAGGAAGGAAGGAAGGAAGGAAGGAAGGAAGGAAGGAAGGAAGGAAGGAAGGAAGGAAGGAAGGAAGGAAGGAAGGAAGGAAGGAAGGAAGGAAGGAAGGAAGGAAGGAAGGAAGGAAGGAAGGAAGGAAGGAAGGAAGGAAGGAAGGAAGGAAGGAAGGAAGGAAGGAAGGAAGGAAGGAAGGAAGGAAGGAAGGAAGGAAGGAAGGAAGGAAGGAAGGAAGGAAGGAAGGAAGGAAGGAAGGAAGGAAGGAAGGAAGGAAGGAAGGAAGGAAGGAAGGAAGGAAGGAAGGAAGGAAGGAAGGAAGGAAGGAAGGAAGGAAGGAAGGAAGGAAGGAAGGAAGGAAGGAAGGAAGGAAGGAAGGAAGGAAGGAAGGAAGGAAGGAAGGAAGGAAGGAAGGAAGGAAGGAAGGAAGGAAGGAAGGAAGGAAGGAAGGAAGGAAGGAAGGAAGGAAGGAAGGAAGGAAGGAAGGAAGGAAGGAAGGAAGGAAGGAAGGAAGGAAGGAAGGAAGGAAGGAAGGAAGGAAGGAAGGAAGGAAGGAAGGAAGGAAGGAAGGAAGGAAGGAAGGAAGGAAGGAAGGAAGGAAGGAAGGAAGGAAGGAAGGAAGGAAGGAAGGAAGGAAGGAAGGAAGGAAGGAAGGAAGGAAGGAAGGAAGGAAGGAAGGAAGGAAGGAAGGAAGGAAGGAAGGAAGGAAGGAAGGAAGGAAGGAAGGAAGGAAGGAAGGAAGGAAGGAAGGAAGGAAGGAAGGAAGGAAGGAAGGAAGGAAGGAAGGAAGGAAGGAAGGAAGGAAGGAAGGAAGGAAGGAAGGAAGGAAGGAAGGAAGGAAGGAAGGAAGGAAGGAAGGAAGGAAGGAAGGAAGGAAGGAAGGAAGGAAGGAAGGAAGGAAGGAAGGAAGGAAGGAAGGAAGGAAGGAAGGAAGGAAGGAAGGAAGGAAGGAAGGAAGGAAGGAAGGAAGGAAGGAAGGAAGGAAGGAAGGAAGGAAGGAAGGAAGGAAGGAAGGAAGGAAGGAAGGAAGGAAGGAAGGAAGGAAGGAAGGAAGGAAGGAAGGAAGGAAGGAAGGAAGGAAGGAAGGAAGGAAGGAAGGAAGGAAGGAAGGAAGGAAGGAAGGAAGGAAGGAAGGAAGGAAGGAAGGAAGGAAGGAAGGAAGGAAGGAAGGAAGGAAGGAAGGAAGGAAGGAAGGAAGGAAGGAAGGAAGGAAGGAAGGAAGGAAGGAAGGAAGGAAGGAAGGAAGGAAGGAAGGAAGGAAGGAAGGAAGGAAGGAAGGAAGGAAGGAAGGAAGGAAGGAAGGAAGGAAGGAAGGAAGGAAGGAAGGAAGGAAGGAAGGAAGGAAGGAAGGAAGGAAGGAAGGAAGGAAGGAAGGAAGGAAGGAAGGAAGGAAGGAAGGAAGGAAGGAAGGAAGGAAGGAAGGAAGGAAGGAAGGAAGGAAGGAAGGAAGGAAGGAAGGAAGGAAGGAAGGAAGGAAGGAAGGAAGGAAGGAAGGAAGGAAGGAAGGAAGGAAGGAAGGAAGGAAGGAAGGAAGGAAGGAAGGAAGGAAGGAAGGAAGGAAGGAAGGAAGGAAGGAAGGAAGGAAGGAAGGAAGGAAGGAAGGAAGGAAGGAAGGAAGGAAGGAAGGAAGGAAGGAAGGAAGGAAAAGATATCCCATTTATCCTAGGTATTCATTACTTTGATGTCAGTAGAACAAAATACATCTAACTTTATTTGTAGTGTGCTAAGGATTCATCAAAATTTAGTGACTATATAAATAAATAAAATAAAATAAAATAAAATAAAATAAAATAAAATAAAATAAAATAAAATAAAATAAAATAAAATAAAATAAAATAAAATAAAATAAAATAAAATAAAATAAAATAAAATAAAATAAAATAAAATAAAATAAAATAAAATAAAATAAAATAAAATAAAATAAAATAAAATAAAATAAAATAAAATAAAATAAAATAAAATAAAATAAAATAAAATAAAATAAAATAAAATAAAATAAAATAAAATAAAATAAAATAAAATAAAATAAAATAAAATAAAATAAAATAAAATAAAATAAAATAAAATAAAATAAAATAAAATAAAATAAAATAAAATAAAATAAAATAAAATAAAATAAAATAAAATAAAATAAAATAAAATAAAATAAAATAAAATAAAATAAAATAAAATAAAATAAAATAAAATAAAATAAAATAAAATAAAATAAAATAAAATAAAATAAAATAAAATAAAATAAAATAAAATAAAATAAAATAAAATAAAATAAAATAAAATAAAATAAAATAAAATAAAATAAAATAAAATAAAATAAAATAAAATAAAATAAAATAAAATAAAATAAAATAAAATAAAATAAAATAAAATAAAATAAAATAAAATAAAATAAAATAAAATAAAATAAAATAAAATAAAATAAAATAAAATAAAATAAAATAAAATAAAATAAAATAAAATAAAATAAAATAAAATAAAATAAAATAAAATAAAATAAAATAAAATAAAATAAAATAAAATAAAATAAAATAAAATAAAATAAAATAAAATAAAATAAAATAAAATAAAATAAAATAAAATAAAATAAAATAAAATAAAATAAAATAAAATAAAATAAAATAAAATAAAATAAAATAAAATAAAATAAAATAAAATAAAATAAAATAAAATAAAATAAAATAAAATAAAATAAAATAAAATAAAATAAAATAAAATAAAATAAAATAAAATAAAATAAAATAAAATAAAATAAAATAAAATAAAATAAAATAAAATAAAATAAAATAAAATAAAATAAAATAAAATAAAATAAAATAAAATAAAATAAAATAAAATAAAATAAAATAAAATAAAATAAAATAAAATAAAATAAAATAAAATAAAATAAAATAAAATAAAATAAAATAAAATAAAATAAAATAAAATAAAATAAAATAAAATAAAATAAAATAAAATAAAATAAAATAAAATAAAATAAAATAAAATAAAATAAAATAAAATAAAATAAAATAAAATAAAATAAAATAAAATAAAATAAAATAAAATAAAATAAAATAAAATAAAATAAAATAAAATAAAATAAAATAAAATAAAATAAAATAAAATAAAATAAAATAAAATAAAATAAAATAAAATAAAATAAAATAAAATAAAATAAAATAAAATAAAATAAAATAAAATAAAATAAAATAAAATAAAATAAAATAAAATAAAATAAAATAAAATAAAATAAAATAAAATAAAATAAAATAAAATAAAATAAAATAAAATAAAATAAAATAAAATAAAATAAAATAAAATAAAATAAAATAAAATAAAATAAAATAAAATAAAATAAAATAAAATAAAATAAAATAAAATAAAATAAAATAAAATAAAATAAAATAAAATAAAATAAAATAAAATAAAATAAAATAAAATAAAATAAAATAAAATAAAATAAAATAAAATAAAATAAAATAAAATAAAATAAAATAAAATAAAATAAAATAAAATAAAATAAAATAAAATAAAATAAAATAAAATAAAATAAAATAAAATAAAATAAAATAAAATAAAATAAAATAAAATAAAATAAAATAAAATAAAATAAAATAAAATAAAATAAAATAAAATAAAATAAAATAAAATAAAATAAAATAAAATAAAATAAAATAAAATAAAATAAAATAAAATAAAATAAAATAAAATAAAATAAAATAAAATAAAATAAAATAAAATAAAATAAAATAAAATAAAATAAAATAAAATAAAATAAAATAAAATAAAATAAAATAAAATAAAATAAAATAAAATAAAATAAAATAAAATAAAATAAAATAAAATAAAATAAAATAAAATAAAATAAAATAAAATAAAATAAAATAAAATAAAATAAAATAAAATAAAATAAAATAAAATAAAATAAAATAAAATAAAATAAAATAAAATAAAATAAAATAAAATAAAATAAAATAAAATAAAATAAAATAAAATAAAATAAAATAAAATAAAATAAAATAAAATAAAATAAAATAAAATAAAATAAAATAAAATAAAATAAAATAAAATAAAATAAAATAAAATAAAATAAAATAAAATAAAATAAAATAAAATAAAATAAAATAAAATAAAATAAAATAAAATAAAATAAAATAAAATAAAATAAAATAAAATAAAATAAAATAAAATAAAATAAAATAAAATAAAATAAAATAAAATAAAATAAAATAAAATAAAATAAAATAAAATAAAATAAAATAAAATAAAATAAAATAAAATAAAATAAAATAAAATAAAATAAAATAAAATAAAATAAAATAAAATAAAATAAAATAAAATAAAATAAAATAAAATAAAATAAAATAAAATAAAATAAAATAAAATAAAATAAAATAAAATAAAATAAAATAAAATAAAATAAAATAAAATAAAATAAAATAAAATAAAATAAAATAAAATAAAATAAAATAAAATAAAATAAAATAAAATAAAATAAAATAAAATAAAATAAAATAAAATAAAATAAAATAAAATAAAATAAAATAAAATAAAATAAATAATCTACAGCATTAATTAAAATTACAACTCCCATCATGTTAACTAATGGCAGAAGTAACACACACACACACACACACACACACACACACACACACACACACACACACACACACACACACACACACACACACACACACACACACACACACACACACACACACACACACACACACACACACACACACACACACACACACACACACACACACACACACACACACACACACACACACACACACACACACACACACACACACACACACACACACACACACACACACACACACACACACACACACACACACACACACACACACACACACACACACACACACACACACACACACACACACACACACACACACACACACACACACACACACACACACACACACACACACACACACACACACACACACACACACACACACACACACACACACACACACACACACACACACACACACACACACACACACACACACACACACACACACACACACACACACACACACACACACACACACACACACACACACACACACACACACACACACACACACACACACACACACACACACACACACACACACACACACACACACACACACACACACACACACACACACACACACACACACACACACACACACACACACACACACACACACACACACACACACACACACACACACACACACACACACACACACACACACACACACACACACACACACACACACACACACACACACACACACACACACACACACACACACACACACACACACACACACACACACACACACACACACACACACACACACACACACACACACACACACACACACACACACACACACACACACACACACACACACACACACACACACACACACACACACACACACACACACACACACACACACACACACACACACACACACACACACACACACACACACACACACACACACACACACACACACACACACACACACACACACACACACACACACACACACACACACACACACACACACACACACACACACACACACACACACACACACACACACACACACACACACACACACACACACACACACACACACACACACACACACACACACACACACACACACACACACACACACACACACACACACACACACACACACACACACACACACACACACACACACACACACACACACACACACACACACACACACACACACACACACACACACACACACACACACACACACACACACACACACACACACACACACACACACACACACACACACACACACACACACACACACACACACACACACACACACACACACACACACACACACACACACACACACACACACACACACACACACACACACACACACACACACACACACACACACACACACACACACACACACACACACACACACACACACACACACACACACACACACACACACACACACACACACACACACACACACACACACACACACACACACACACACACACACACACACACACACACACACACACACACACACACACACACACACACACACACACACACACACACACACACACACACACACACACACACACACACACACACACACACACACACACACACACACACACACACACACACACACACACACACACACACACACACACACACACACACACACACACACACACACACACACACACACACACACACACACACACACACACACACACACACACACACACACACACACACACACACACACACACACACACACACACACACACACACACACACACACACACACACACACACACACACACACACACACACACACACACACACACACACACACACACACACACACACACACACACACACACACACACACACACACACACACACACACACACACACACACACACACACACACACACACACACACACACACACACACACACACACACACACACACACACACACACACACACACACACACACACACACACACACACACACACACACACACACACACACACACACACACACACACACACACACACACACACACACACACACACACACACACACACACACACACACACACACACACACACACACACACACACACACAGACACACACAAACATGTTTTAATAATAATAATAATAATAATAATAATAATAATAATAATAATAATAATAATAATAATAATAATAATAATAATAATAATAATAATAATAATAATAATAATAATAATAATAATAATAATAATAATAATAATAATAATAATAATAATAATAATAATAATAATAATAATAATAATAATAATAATAATAATAATAATAATAATAATAATAATAATA
>NC_080540.1:268502957-268597957 GCF_028640845.1 Ahaetulla prasina | reverse complement strand
TCATCTGCTCTGAGTTCCTATAAGAAAAAAAAATCATATATTGACAGTTCTCCATACTGCTACTCTGCATCTATTCTCTTAGGCAAGTTTTCAAGTTATTAAAAATATAATGCAAGTATACATTAGACTTCAGCCTCAAACAGACTTCAGCCTCAAACGGATTTTAGATATTCCCTGAGAGAGACAGTCTAATGTACCCTTGGAGCCAAGCTATTCTTGGTTTTATGAGTGATGACAAGCCTCTAAGTTAGGTTCAGAAACTAACTGGCAGCCTCTGAGGCAACCAAATAACTGGTGATATATGACAAAGATAGTTCTAATATCCTAATTGCTGCATTGTGCACTAATATTGTTTCCAATATATGGTCAAAGGCAGCCCAATACTGATATAGATGGTAATGTGGGTATAGGTCTCACAATTCTAATAGGTCTGCAACAGATGCATCATTTTAGCTGAATGAGGAATACTTTGGCCATGGCTTTTATCTGTTGTCTCAATAGGAGTGATGAGTCTTAGATGATCCCTAAATTGTGGACTTGCTCCTTCAGAGAGTAATGATCCCTTCTAGAGAAATCACCAGGGTAGCCAATGAGCTGAGATATTTTTGCACGAACAGGAATTCTGTCTTACTTGAATGGAATTTAAAATTGTTTTGGCCCATCCAGGACCTTGCAACCTCCAGTTACTAATTCAAGGTTTCCAAAGCATCTCTGGTTAAGGCCAGGGTGCTGATATATAATTCAGTACCATCAGCATACCGTTGGCATTTCAACCCAAACTAGTGGAAGATCTTTTCCGGCAGCTTCATTCAAATGTTAAAGCCTAAAGGTACACAACACTGGAATAATTGTAAATCATAAGCAAATGTTGTGCACAAGATACACAGGAGCCGAGATCGTTTAGGATAGGAGTGTCAAACTGGATTTCTTCGAGGTCCAGATCAGCATTGTAGATATCCATGGGCTGGCCAGGGGGGAAGAGGGGGACGCCTCCTGTAGCACCCTGCAGACCAAAATGGGAGGCGCCCCCCACGCCCCATTTTGGCTGCCAGAGACACCACAGGCTGGTCCTGCGGACTAGATTTAAGAACCCCATGGGCTGGATGCAGCCCATGGGCCTTGAGTTTGACACCCCTGGTTTAGGACAAGCCCATTGGTGCCATGAAATCTTAATCACCTTTATACTCATCCAATGATGAAGTTATAGGTCTCCAGCACTAACAGCATAGAAATCTCTACCAATAGTCCTATGACAGGATCCAAGAATTTAAAAAGAGCCATTGCTGGGTGTTGGATACTACATTAGCAGTTATCTCAACTTGTCCTTACAGTTCAGTGTCACATAAAGATACTTTCATTCATTGAAAAGAATGGGAATGAGGAAGGAATTATCAAATTGTTAAAGTGGAGGGAGGGGGAGGAACTTTCCAAAAAAACTACACAGTCCTGAGAAAAAGCATGTGAAAGTAACTCAAAATAACCTCAGGTAGGCTTTCAATATTCTATCCTACAACAATTTAAAAAAGGTTACTGGAATCCCTGCGATGCCTGTAATAATAATAATAATAATAATAATAATAATAATAATAATAATAATAATAATAATAATAATAATGATGATGATGATGATAATAATAATAATAACAACAACATAATAATAATAATAATAATAATAATAATAATAATAATAATAATAATAATAATAATAATAATAATAATAATAATAATAATAATAATAATAATAATAATAATAATAATAATAATAATAATAATAATAATAATAATAATAATAATAATAATAATAATAATAATAATAATAATAATAATAATAATAATAATAATAATAATAATAATAATAATAATAATAATAATAATAATAATAATAATAATAATAATAATAATAATAATAATAATAATAATAATAATAATAATAATAATAATAATAATAATAATAATAATAATAATAATAATAATAATAATAATAATAATAATAATAATAATAATAATAATAATAATAATAATAATAATAATAATAATAATAATAATAATAATAATAATAATAATAATAATAATAATAATAATAATAATAATAATAATAATAATAATAATAATAATAATAATAATAATAATAATAATAATAATAATAATAATAATAATAATAATAATAATAATAATAATAATAATAATAATAATAATAATAATAATAATAATAATAATAATAATAATAATAATAATAATAATAATAATAATAATAATAATAATAATAATAATAATAATAATAATAATAATAATAATAATAATAATAATAATAATAATAATAATAATAATAATAATAATAATAATAATAATAATAATAATAATAATAATAATAATAATAATAATAATAATAATAATAATAATAATAATAATAATAATAATAATAATAATAATAATAATAATAATAATAATAATAATAATAATAATAATAATAATAATAATAATAATAATAATAATAATAATAATAATAATAATAATAATAATAATAATAATAATAATAATAATAATAATAATAATAATAATAATAATAATAATAATAATAATAATAATAATAATAATAATAATAATAATAATAATAATAATAATAATAATAATAATAATAATAATAATAATAATAATAATAATAATAATAATAATAATAATAATAATAATAATAATAATAATAATAATAATAATAATAATAATAATAATAATAATAATAATAATAATAATAATAATAATAATAATAATAATAATAATAATAATAATAATAATAATAATAATAATAATAATAATAATAATAATAATAATAATAATAATAATAATAATAATAATAATAATAATAATAATAATAATAATAATAATAATAATAATAATAATAATAATAATAATAATAATAATAATAATAATAATAATAATAATAATAATAATAATAATAATAATAATAATAATAATAATAATAATAATAATAATAATAATAATAATAATAATAATAATAATAATAATAATAATAATAATAATAATAATAATAATAATAATAATAATAATAATAATAATAATAATAATAATAATAATAATAATAATAATAATAATAATAATAATAATAATAATAATAATAATAATAATAATAATAATAATAATAATAATAATAATAATAATAATAATAATAATAATAATAATAATAATAATAATAATAATAATAATAATAATAATAATAATAATAATAATAATAATAATAATAATAATAATAATAATAATAATAATAATAATAATAATAATAATAATAATAATAATAATAATAATAATAATAATAATAATAATAATAATAATAATAATAATAATAATAATAATAATAATAATAATAATAATAATAATAATAATAATAATAATAATAATAATAATAATAATAATAATAATAATAATAATAATAATAATAATAATAATAATAATAATAATAATAATAATAATAATAATAATAATAATAATAATAATAATAATAATAATAATAATAATAATAATAATAATAATAATAATAATAATAATAATAATAATAATAATAATAATAATAATAATAATAATAATAATAATAATAATAATAATAATAATAATAATAATAATAATAATAATAATAATAATAATAATAATAATAATAATAATAATAATAATAATAATAATAATAATAATAATAATAATAATAATAATAATAATAATAATAATAATAATAATAATAATAATAATAATAATAATAATAATAATAATAATAATTATAATTATAATTATAATTATAATTAATAATTAGGTCAAAGGACTGACACCAATTTTGAATACCTGTCAAAGCTTTTTTCTCAGGACTGTGTAGTCTCAAACTTTCCCCCTCCCCCACAGGTTTGCTTATTTCTTCTTCCTCATTTCCAAGGCTAGGATTGGATTATTCTGCATCCATGTACCACTACAGTAGTGCATCTCATCATGCAAAGAGCAATCATTCTTGCCTAGACTTCTACAAAACCTAAAATCCAGAAGATAAATCTCTGATAAGAACAATCCAATCAGGTTTCAGTTTTACACACCAGGTATGGTAGTTCACATCAGGTAGGGTGAATATTGTGAACGGATGAAGTCTTATTCCAGACAGATACAGTATTAACTAGAAGCAGCAGCAGACCAAAAATTCCAAAATCCAATAACTAGACACTCTAGAAATGGACCGGCAGCAAATTTCTTTTTGTGCATCAACCAAGCTTCTGTAATACCTACCCCATCATGAAGTTCCCATTGGTCTCCCAACGCTTCCCTCTTTCAGTTCCATGAGAACTGCTTCAAGCACCAATAATCAATGTATTTCAGAAATGATTTTAGAAGACACAAAAAAGAATCTTAATATGGATTTAATGCAGTATCAATAATAAAAAAGTTACCATTTTGCTGGTGGAAGTGACTGCATGTTTATTACACCTCCATCAACTGGTACGATGACTTGTATATTGGATAACATACTTGGCATTGCCATAGATGCTGGATTGTATTTGTAATCAACTCTTACATCAGTTGTGCTAGCATTACATTTCCAATATGTGGCAAGATTCAGAGGTGTAGACTGGATACCGTTTGATAATACCTTTGAAAATAATAAAATAACTACTTTTAGAATCAATCCTGAAAAATCTCATGACTTCCAAAGTTCATTTTTCACTTCATATGCTTTTGGTCTCTAAAGAGCCAATTATTATTAATGTTAATTTCATAAAAATAGGGATTTTGAATGTTTTCATTATTGGTATTAATAATTATTTAATTATAATTGTATAGTTAAATGCCCTAAGTTGGAATTACTTAACCTATGTTATGTAATAGGAAATTGTTAAATATTGTAAGCTTCAAAGTGGTTCTTTAGGGTCTAATAGTTTTGACTGGCCTAGGAAATGATTAAACTTGGGATGATCCAGGTGAGAGGGCGGAGTCGCGTCTTGTGGATATTGTTTGGGATGAGTTTGATCCTGTGACTCTCGAGGACGTGGACAGGTTGCTGGGGAGGCTGCACACTACGACATGTTTACTGGACCCGTGCCCTTCCTGGTTGGTGCTGGCCTCCTGGGAAGTGACACGAGGCTGGCTCCAGGGGATTGCCAACGCTTTTCTGTTGAAGGGAGTTTTCCCTGCCGCCTTGAAGGAGGCGGTGGTGAGACCCCTCCTCAAGAAGCCTTCCCTGGACCCAGCTATTTTAGGTAACTACCGTCCGGTCTCCAACCTTCGCTTTATTGCGAAGGTTGTAGAGAGTGCTGTGGCACGGCAGCTACCCCAGTACCTGGATGAAGCTGTCTATCTAGACCCGTTCCAGTCCGGGTTCCGACCCGGGTACAGCATGGAGACAGCTTTGGTCGCGTTGGTGGATGATCTCTGGAGGGCCAGAGACAGGGGTCATTCCTCTGCCCTGGTCCTATTAGATCTCTCAGCGGCTTTCGATACCATCGACCACGGTATCCTGCTGTGCCGGTTGGGGGGGTTGGGAGTGGGAGGCACCGTTTACCAGTGGTTCTCCTCCTATCTCTCCGACCGGTCGCAGACGGTGTTGACAGGGGGGCAGAGGTTGACCGCGAGGCACCTCACCTATGGGGTGCCACAAGGGTCGATTCTCTCGCCCCTCCTGTTGAACATCTATATGAAGCCGTTGGGTGAGATCATCAGTGGCTTCGGGGTGAGATATCAGCTGTACGCTGATGATACTCAGCTGTACTTTTCCACCCCGGCCACGCCGATCACGCCTCGTAATCTTGCATCACTCCAAAACTGTTCTTGGGCGTTGCCAAATCAGAAGGAGGCTCCGAGAATCAGGCCTTGCCGGCCCTCCTCCTCCCTTTGGGTGCATTTCAAGGTTTTGGTTACCACCTTTAAAGCTGTTCTGTTTCCCTCCCCCTAATACTCCCAGCAAAGAGTCAGTCAGAGGCCTCCTTTTCTCCTTTTATTTACATAGATACATGTCCTGGCCACGTCTACCCACGGGCCTGCCAAGTTTCTGGAGATAACGAGGAAATTATAGATAAGGCCAGAATTACTCACGAATATATTCTTCCCTCCATTGAGACCGTTAGCTCGCGCCAATTCATTGCTTTGTCCAAGACAAAAAACCAGGAAGTCCCGCCTCCTATTTATAGTCTCTGCAGATGTCACTGCATGACAATTATGACTTGGCTTTGTCCCAACTCTTCCGCTGCTGCGCACGCCGATCACGCCTACGTAATCTTGCATCACTCCAAAACTGTTCTTGGGGCGTTGCCAAATCAGAAGGAGGCTCCCGAGAATCAGGCTTTGCCGGCCCTCCTCCTCCTCCCTTTGGGTGCATTTCAAGGTTTTGGTTACCACCTTTAAAGCTGTTCTGTTTCCCTCCCCCTAATACTCCCAGCAAAGAGTCAGTCAGAGGCCTCCTTTTCTCCTTTTATTACATAGATACATGTCCTGGCCACGTCTACCCACGGGCCTGCCAAGTTTCTGGAGATAACGAGGAAATTATAGATAAGGCCAGAATTACTCACGAATAGATTCTTCCCTCCATTGAGACCGTTAGCTCGCGCCAATTCATTGCTTTGTCCAAGACAAAAAACCAGGAAGTCCCGCCTCCTATTTATAGTCTCTGCAGATGTCACTGCATGACAATTATGACTTGGCTTTGTCCCAACTCTTCCGCTGCTGCGCACGCCGATCACGCCTGCGTAATCTTGCATCACTCCAAAACTGTTCTTGGGCGTTGCCAAATCAGAAGGAGGCTCCGAGAATCAGGCCTTGCCGGCCCTCCTCCTCCCTTTGAGTGGGTGCCAGGGAGGAAAGGGCTCAAGAGAATCAGGCCTTGCCGGCCCTCCTCCTCCCTTTGGGTGCATTTCAAGGTTTTGGTTACCACCTTTAAAGCTGTTCTGTTTCCCTCCCCCTAATACTCCCAGCAAAGAGTCAGTCAGAGGCCTCCTTTTCTCCTTTTATTTACATAGATACATGTCCTGGCCACGTCTACCCACGGGCCTGCCAAGTTTCTGGAGATAACGAGGAAATTATAGATAAGGCCAGAATTACTCACGAATAGATTCTTCCCTCCATTGAGACCGTTAGCTCGCGCCAATTCATTGCTTTGTCCAAGACAAAAAACCAGGAAGTCCCGCCTCCTATTTATAGTCTCTGCAGATGTCACTGCATGACAATTATGACTTGGCTTTGTCCCAACTCTTCCGCTGCTGCGCACGCCGATCACGCCTACGTAATCTTGCATCACTCCAAAACTTTTCTTGGGGCGTTGCCAAATCAGAAGGAGGCTCCCGAGAATCAGGCTTTGCCGGCCCCTCCTCCTCCCTTTGGGTGCATTTCAAGGTTTTGGTTACCACCTTTAAAGCTGTTCTGTTTCCCTCCCCCTAATACTCCCAGCAAAGAGTCAGTCAGAGGCCTCCTTTTCTCCTTTTATTTACATAGATACATGTCCTGGCCACGTCTACCCACGGGCCTGCCAAGTTTCTGGAGATAACGAGGAAATTATAGATAAGGCCAGAATTACTCACGAATATATTCTTCCCTCCATTGAGACAGTTAGCTCGCGCCAATTCATTGCTTTGTCCAAGACAAAAAACCAGGAAGTCCCGCCTCCTATTTATAGTCTCTGCAGATGTCACTGCATGACAATTATGACTTGGCTTTGTCCCAACTCTTCCGCTGCTGCGCACGCCGATCATGCCTGCGTAATCTTGCATCACTCCAAAACTGTTCTTGGGGCGTTGCCAAATCAGAAGGAGGCTCCGAGAATCAGGCCTTGCCGGCCCCTCCTCCTCCCTTTGAGTGGGTGCCAGGGAGGAAAGGGCTCAAGAGAAGCAGGGCTTGCCAGGTCTTCTCCCTCACTTTCTGAATCATCCGAGTCCAGGAGTCCAGGTCCAGGAACCTGGGTCACAACACTATCCCTCACCGCAGGGCCCTTCCCCGGGGGCTGACGATCGGGATGCGGTCGGGCTGGGTTCTGCTCATGGAAGGCCTGCACCAGGTCAGGGCATGAACGCCGGAGGCATCTACCCAGGAGAAATCAGTCCCGTATCCCTTCCACGCGATCAAATATTGGAAACGACCCTTCAGCCAGCGGGAGTCTCGACGCTGTGGACTTCAGATTCCTCCGATCCGTCCTCGGCGACAGTGACGGGTGCTGTTGGGCACCGAAGGGGACTCGGTGTGGCCTCAGGAACCAGAAGGGACCGTGAAAACGGGTGGATCCGCATGGATCGTGGCAGGGTCAGTCGGTAGGCTACCGGGTTGATGACTGCCTCGACAGGGAACGGGCCGATGAATCGGTGGTCCAACTTCTTTACCGGGCGGTCGGACGGGAGGTGTTTGGTGGAGAGCCACACCGGTCTCCAACTGCCAGCGGGGCGTTGCCCGTCGGGAGCGGTCGGCGGACCGTTGTAGTCCTCCTTTGCCCGATTCAGCTGCTGACGTACCAACTGTTGGACCGCATGCAATTCCGTCAGGAAGGTCTGCGTTCGGGAACAGGAGAGTCCGGTGGTGCCAGAGGAAGAGCGGATGGTACCCCACATTGGCAAAGAACGGGTCATCTGAGTAGAGGTGTGCTGAGAGTTGTTAAAAGCAAACTCCGCCAGGGACAGGTAGTCGGCCCAGTTGTCCTGTTGCTGGTTGATGAAGCAACGGAGATACTGTTCCAGTATACCGATGACCTTCTCTGTACCCCCGTCGGTCTCCGGGTGGTGCGATGAGGGCAGACACACCTGCACCTCCAACGCGCCATCAGGCTCTTCCAGAAGCGGGCTGTGAACTGAACTCCGCGGTCCGAAACCACCCTGTCCGGTAGACCATGGAGGCGGAAGATGTGCTGCAGAAAGAGACGGGCGTTTTGCGGCTGTGGGCAGCCCGCGGCATGGGATGAAGTGTGCCATCTTGGTGAGCATGTCCACCACCACCAGCACCGTGGTGAACCCAGAGGACGGCGGCAGGTCTGTCAGGAAGTCCATAGAGATCGCCCCCCAGGGTCTGTCGGGTGTCGGCAAGGGCTGGAGGAGCCGGGAGGGGCCCCGTGGCGGCCTTGGCTTGCCGGCACGGCACGCAGGATGTCACGTAGGCATGTATATCATGCCGCACTGGGCCACCAAAAGGTCCGTGTCACCAGGTGGAGGGTCTTGTAGAACCCAAAATGTCCTGCTGCAGGGTTGTCGTGGCACTGGGTCATGACGAGGGCTCGGAGTGGTCCTGTGGGCACATATAATCGCCCCCGAAACTTGAGTAAGTCCTCCTCCAAGGTCCAAGGAGACGTGGGGCCCACCTCCGCTCTCCTTTGCTGCGACCAGGCGTCCTGGCGCTGCGCCTCTCGCACCTGGGCCCGCAAGCCCACTGGCTCCCGTGCTGCGGCCAAGGCTTCTGCCGGCAGCACTGTCCGTGGAGGAAGGGGGTCCTTGGCGCAGAGGTACTCTGGCTTGCGGGACAGGGCATCCGCCCTCCGGTTGTGACCGCTGGGAATGTAGGTCACGCGGAAGTTGAACCGGGCAAAAAACAACGACCACCGGATCTGCCGCTGGTTCAACTTCCGAGCTGTGGTGAGGTGCTCGAGATTCCGATGGTCCGCTCGACCTCCACCTGATGTCGGGCCCTCCAGATGGTGTCGCCAAGCCTCGAATGCAGCCTTGATAGCCAGCAACTCTTTTCCCAGATAGTGTAGTTGCGCTCGGAAGGATTGAGTTTCCGGGAGTAGTAAGCGCGGGAAAAAGTGTGCCATCTTGGTGAGCATGTCCACCATCACCAGCACCGTGGTGAACCCAGAGGACGGCGGCAGGTCCGTCAGGAAGTCCATAGAGATCGCCCCCAGGGTCTGTCGGGTGTCGGCAAGGGCTGGAGGAGCTCGGGAGGGGCCCCGTGGCGGCCTTGGCTTGCCGGCACGGTACGCAGGATGTCACGTAGGCATGTACATCATGCCGCACTCGGGGCCACCAAAAGATCCGTGTCACCAGGTGGAGGGTTTTGAAGAACCCAAAATGTCCTGCTGCAGGGTTGTCGTGGCACTGGGTCATGACGAGGGCTCGGAGTGGTCCTGTGGGCACATATAATCGCCCCCAAAACTTGAGTAAGTCCTCCTCCAAGGTCCAAGGAGACGCGGGGCCCACCTACGCTCTCCTTTGCTGCGACCAGGCGTCCTGGCGCTGCGCCTCTCACACCTGGGCCCGCAAGTCCACTGGCTCCCGTGCTGCAGCCAAGGCTTCTGCCGGCAGCACTGTCCGTGGAGGAAGGGGGTCCTTGGCGCAGAGGTACTCTGGCTTGCGGGACAGGGCATCCGCCCTCCGGTTGTGACCGCTGGGAATGTAGGTCACGGGGAAGTTGAACCGGGCAAAAAACAATGACCACCGGATCTGCCGCTGGTTCAACTTCCGAGCTGTGGTGAGGTGCTCGAGATTCCGATGGTCCGCTCGACCTCCACCTGATGTCGGGCCCTCCAGATGGTGTCGCCAAGCCTCGAATGCAGCCTTGATAGCCAGCAACTCTTTTCCCAGATAGTGTAGTTGCGCTCGGAAGGATTGAGTTTCCGGGAGTAGTAAGCGCAGGGAAAAGTGTGCCACCATCCGTCGGAGCCTGTAGCAGCACCGCTCCCAGAGCCACATTGGACGCGTCCGTTTCCACCACAAAAGGCCGGAGCGGGTCGGGATGCCTCAGGACGGGTTCCGTGACGAAGGCTTTCTTGAGGGCTGTGAATGCTTCTTGCTGCGGGGGACCCCACCGGAACGCAACCTTCTTCCTGAGGAGCTGGGTAAGTGGAGCCGTCAGTGTGGCGAAGCCCGGGATGAAGGTCCGGTAGTAGTTGGCGAAGCCCAGCAGGCGCTGAACATCCTTCACCCGACGAGGGGCTTCCCAGCTACACAAAGCTTCTACTTTACATGGGTCCATGGCTATGCCCTCGGGCGAGATGATATGCCCGAGGAATTCTATGGAAGTCCGGAAGAAGACGCATTTCTCCAGCTTCGCATTGAGTTGTTGCTCCCTCAAGTGTTGCAGAACCAGACCGACGTGTCGAAGGTGGCTTTCTCTGGACCGGGAGTAAATCAGGATGTAGATAACCACGAACCGATCCAACATGTCTCGGAACACGTCGTTCATGAAGTGCTGGAAAACGGCGGGAGCGTTGGTCAACCCAAATGGCATGACAGTGTATTCGTAGTGTCCGTATCGGGTGCCGAATGCCGTCTTCCATTCGTCTCCTTCTCGCATCCGCACCAGGTTGTAGGCCCCCCGGAGATCGAGCTTGGTGAAGATCGTGGCCTCCCGCAACCTCTCCAGTAGCTCCGGGATGAGCGGCAGGGGGTAGCGATTCCGCACCGTAATGGCGTTTAGCCGGCGGTAATCACAGCATAGGCGCAAGTCCCCTGTCTTCTTCTTCACGAAGAGGACCGGGGCCGAGAGAGGGGACTTTGAAGGCCGGATGAACCCTCGGGCCAGGTTTTTGTCCAGGAAGTCCCTGAGGGCGGCCAACTCGGGCTCCGACATGGAATACAGGCGTCCCACAGGCAGTGGTGCGTTGGGCAGAAGGTCCACAGGGCAATCGTAGGGCCGATGCGGGGGTAGTCGGTCCGCCTCCTTCTCGCTGAACACGTCGGCGAAGTCCGTCAGCTCAGGAGGCAAGGTGATGGCAGCGGTGGGGACGTTCTGGCCGGCACAGGTGTGGCGGATGTGATCGACGCACTGCAGACTCGGGAAAGAGATGGCGTTCCGCGACCAGGCCACCTGAGGATCGTGGGTCCGAAGCCAGGCCAACCCAAGGACCAAGGGAAAATGAAGGTCCGCCGTGACATAAAACTGGATCGCCTCCTCATGGTCCCCAATAGCCAGGCGCAAAGGCTGGGTGGCAAATTTAATGGGGCCGGACACCAGTTCTCGTCCATCAATTGTCTCTACCCGCATCGGAGGGTCCACTGGAACCATGGGGACCGCAAACTGGGTCACAAAGGCCTGGTCCATAAAGTTTGTTGTGGCCCCTGAGTCCACCAGCGCATGCGCCTGGAGCCCGTCCGACTGGTTCCCCAACCATATCCGTGTGTCCAGAATCAGATGCCGAGGGGGCCCAGAGTCTACTTCCGCAACGTCCAGTGGGGACTTAGTACGTGCCCGACCTAGGGTTTCCCCGAGGTCGGGCCTGCTCCGCTTCGATTGGTCACGCTGTGATTCGGGGACGGCGTGCCCGCCGCTTTCTGGGGCAAGAAGCGGCGAAGTGGCTGGGCTCCCCACAGTAGAGGCACAATCCCCCTTGGCGCCTCCGGTTCTGCTCCTGGGCTGTCAGGCGAGGTCTGGCCGCTCCCAACTCCATGGGCTCTTTTGCAGCGGTAACAAAACGTGGGGCGACCCTGGGTGCTGGTGGTGCAGGAAGTGGGGTGCAGATGTCGACGGCGGGTCCCGGGGTGCGACGGGACGGTCGCCGTTGCAGACGGGCATCGAGGCGGAGACAAAGGGCACCAAGTTGTCGAGGGTCCGGCGCCCACGCGGGCCAGCTCGTCTTGCAATTCCTCTGAGAGTCCCTCCTGAACGCGCCCACCAGCGCTGCATCATTCCAGTCAGAGTCCTGGCACAAAAGACGAAATTCGCGATGTACTCCTGCAGGGGCGTTTCCCTTGACGGAGTTCCTTAAGGCGCCTGGTTGCCGTCAGCATTCGAACGGGTCCTCATACATGGTGCGCAGGTGCTGCCAAAACGCTGTTGGTCCGCCAGCAGGGGCTGTCCTGGAGCAAGAGGGCGTGGCCCATCGAGCAGCCGAGCCGGAAAGAAGGTTAATCACGAAGGCCACCTTAGCCCGGTCGTCTGGGAAATCCTCTGGCCTCATAGCCATGTAGAGCTGGCACTGTCCCAAGAAGGTCGGGAACATCTCAGGCTGCCCAGAAAACTTATCCGGCACGGTTATCGGGCACTAGCGACGAGGAGGAGGAGTGGGAGGATGCGGGGGGGCTGCAGGCACATTCCTGGCAGCAAGTTGGCCTGCCAAGTGAGCCACTTGCTGCTGGAGCTGTTGATTAGCCGCTTGTAGCTGCTCTAACTGCTGCTGTACCTGCTGCTGGTCCATCTTTGGTGGAAGATGTTTTAGTCAGGTCTTGGACAAAATAAATAAATAAATAAATAAATAAATAAATAAATAAATAAATAAATAAATAAATAAATAAATAAATAAATAAATAAATAAATAAATAAATAAATAAATAAATAAATAAATAAATAAATAAATAAATAAATAAATAAATAAATAAATAAATAAATAAATAAATAAATAAATAAATAAATAAATAAATAAATAAATAAATAAATAAATAAATAAATAAATAAATAAATAAATAAATAAATAAATAAATAAATAAATAAATAAATAAATAAATAAATAAATAAATAAATAAATAAATAAATAAATAAATAAATAAATAAATAAATAAATAAATAAATAAATAAATAAATAAATAAATAAATAAATAAATAAATAAATAAATAAATAAATAAATAAATAAATAAATAAATAAATAAATAAATAAATAAATAAATAAATAAATAAATAAATAAATAAATAAATAAATAAATAAATAAATAAATAAATAAATAAATAAATAAATAAATAAATAAATAAATAAATAAATAAATAAATAAATAAATAAATAAATAAATAAATAAATAAATAAATAAATAAATAAATAAATAAATAAATAAATAAATAAATAAATAAATAAATAAATAAATAAATAAATAAATAAATAAATAAATAAATAAATAAATAAATAAATAAATAAATAAATAAATAAATAAATAAATAAATAAATAAATAAATAAATAAATAAATAAATAAATAAATAAATAAATAAATAAATAAATAAATAAATAAATAAATAAATAAATAAATAAATAAATAAATAAATAAATAAATAAATAAATAAATAAATAAATAAATAAATAAATAAATAAATAAATAAATAAATAAATAAATAAATAAATAAATAAATAAATAAATAAATAAATAAATAAATAAATAAATAAATAAATAAATAAATAAATAAATAAATAAATAAATAAATAAATAAATAAATAAATAAATAAATAAATAAATAAATAAATAAATAAATAAATAAATAAATAAATAAATAAATAAATAAATAAATAAATAAATAAATAAATAAATAAATAAATAAATAAATAAATAAATAAATAAATAAATAAATAAATAAATAAATAAATAAATAAATAAATAAATAAATAAATAAATAAATAAATAAATAAATAAATAAATAAATAAATAAATAAATAAATAAATAAATAAATAAATAAATAAATAAATAAATAAATAAATAAATAAATAAATAAATAAATAAATAAATAAATAAATAAATAAATAAATAAATAAATAAATAAATAAATAAATAAATAAATAAATAAATAAATAAATAAATAAATAAATAAATAAATAAATAAATAAATAAATAAATAAATAAATAAATAAATAAATAAATAAATAAATAAATAAATAAATAAATAAATAAATAAATAAATAAATAAATAAATAAATAAATAAATAAATAAATAAATAAATAAATAAATAAATAAATAAATAAATAAATAAATAAATAAATAAATAAATAAATAAATAAATAAATAAATAAATAAATAAATAAATAAATAAATAAATAAATAAATAAATAAATAAATAAATAAATAAATAAATAAATAAATAAATAAATAAATAAATAAATAAATAAATAAATAAATAAATAAATAAATAAATAAATAAATAAATAAATAAATAAATAAATAAATAAATAAATAAATAAATAAATAAATAAATAAATAAATAAATAAATAAATAAATAAATAAATAAATAAATAAATAAATAAATAAATAAATAAATAAATAAATAAATAAATAAATAAATAAATAAATAAATAAATAAATAAATAAATAAATAAATAAATAAATAAATAAATAAATAAATAAATAAATAAATAAATAAATAAATAAATAAATAAATAAATAAATAAATAAATAAATAAATAAATAAATAAATAAATAAATAAATAAATAAATAAATAAATAAATAAATAAATAAATAAATAAATAAATAAATAAATAAATAAATAAATAAATAAATAAATAAATAAATAAATAAATAAATAAATAAATAAATAAATAAATAAATAAATAAATAAATAAATAAATAAATAAATAAATAAATAAATAAATAAATAAATAAATAAATAAATAAATAAATAAATAAATAAATAAATAAATAAATAAATAAATAAATAAATAAATAAATAAATAAATAAATAAATAAATAAATAAATAAATAAATAAATAAATAAATAAATAAATAAATAAATAAATAAATAAATAAATAAATAAATAAATAAATAAATAAATAAATAAATAAATAAATAAATAAATAAATAAATAAATAAATAAATAAATAAATAAATAAATAAATAAATAAATAAATAAATAAATAAATAAATAAATAAATAAATAAATAAATAAATAAATAAATAAATAAATAAATAAATAAATAAATAAATAAATAAATAAATAAATAAATAAATAAATAAATAAATAAATAAATAAATAAATAAATAAATAAATAAATAAATAAATAAATAAATAAATAAATAAATAAATAAATAAATAAATAAATAAATAAATAAATAAATAAATAAATAAATAAATAAATAAATAAATAAATAAATAAATAAATAAATAAATAAATAAATAAATAAATAAATAAATAAATAAATAAATAAATAAATAAATAAATAAATAAATAAATAAATAAATAAATAAATAAATAAATAAATAAATAAATAAATAAATAAATAAATAAATAAATAAATAAATAAATAAATAAATAAATAAATAAATAAATAAATAAATAAATAAATAAATAAATAAATAAATAAATAAATAAATAAATAAATAAATAAATAAATAAATAAATAAATAAATAAATAAATAAATAAATAAATAAATAAATAAATAAATAAATAAATAAATAAATAAATAAATAAATAAATAAATAAATAAATAAATAAATAAATAAATAAATAAATAAATAAATAAATAAATAAATAAATAAATAAATAAATAAATAAATAAATAAATAAATAAATAAATAAATAAATAAATAAATAAATAAATAAATAAATAAATAAATAAATAAATAAATAAATAAATAAATAAATAAATAAATAAATAAATAAATAAATAAATAAATAAATAAATAAATAAATAAATAAATAAATAAATAAATAAATAAATAAATAAATAAATAAATAAATAAATAAATAAATAAATAAATAAATAAATAAATAAATAAATAAATAAATAAATAAATAAATAAATAAATAAATAAATAAATAAATAAATAAATAAATAAATAAATAAATAAATAAATAAATAAATAAATAAATAAATAAATAAATAAATAAATAAATAAATAAATAAATAAATAAATAAATAAATAAATAAATAAATAAATAAATAAATAAATATACAATGCAAATTGGAGAACCATTATGGATTCTTCTTTTATTGATTATGTTGAACCTATTGGATCTTCTCAGCATCAGTATTCTTAAACTATTGTTGATGCCCCCACCTGCCCATCTAGCCAGGAAAGGGAGAATTATGTTAGTTCTGCTTTTTCTTGAAGTGTTCTGAATAGCTAGTTAAAAATTGAGTAGAAATGGAAAACAAAATGTCAAGGTGGGTGCAATTTTAATCAATATCTAATGAATATCTAATAAAACATCTAATGAAAAGGGATGTTTTTATGGGGGCTGCTCACATTCCATTTTAAAGATCAGATTCATAGACTGGAAAAATTCCTGTACTGTTTTGCTTTTGTAAGTCTCCAAGTGCAGTTATGATTAAGAATGCTTTTGTCCAGCTGATACTGATGTACTTACTAATTGATCCTTTTTATCTCCACAGATGCCTTGTTACTCAATAAGTATTACTCACAATTACTGTGAATGGTTCTATGACTATCTTTGAATAATTCACCTAGTGAAAAATACAATTCCTTAAGTTTTAACTGGACTCTGAGAATCTGACATCTTTCTTTCTTTTTAAGTAGTTGTTAATCATTTGCAGACTCAGTTCAAAATGTTGCTTATTTTTAAGACCCGGAATATCTAAAATAATGTGTGCCATATGACCACTGAAGTCAGCTGAAGGACTGTTTTGTGCATTCAGCTTCACGTTGAGGTGTATTTAGGGCTAGGGTCAAATCATCCATGCTGAGTTGTGTGCTATAACTAGACTTCATTTTATGACTTTTAATTAATTAGTCTTTTGTTTTCACCACAGGTTGTAACATACCATCAGGCTAACAGCTCTTTATTGTAAATACACCCCTGCTAATATTTGTTGAAATTGAATGAAGTAATATGGATAGGTTTGGGATGCTGGAACTTTCTAGGGTTACATAAACATAAAATACAATAAATATACAATGCAAATTGGAGAACCATTATGGAGTCTATTGCTAATTTAGATTAGGTGTTGTGATCAATCAAGCAACTATGATTGGAGTGGTTTACTATTGTTGTACATCAGTATTTGGATGACTATCTGTTTCAGACAATACCATATCCCTATATTCTATTTCAGAAGCTTTTAAATATTCTTTTGAATGTGGTTTTAAAACTGTGTATTGTGCAGATTGGATAAGAGAGATTCTGTCCCGTTCTTTTATATTATAGCTAAAAAATATTCTTCTCATTTTTCTTATTTAGGGAAAAAAAATTTCTTATTTAGGGAATAAAAATCTTCCAAATTACATAGTACTCTATACAGATGAGACAGCAATGATGTGCTAGCCTTTTTTTTTCAAACTCAGGCTTCCTTTTATGATTCAATCATTTTATGGTTCTTCCCTGAAGTTTAGGAGATATCCATCTTCTCCACAGTATGGAAATCTTAACCTCCCAAGCCATGACTGTGGAATATAAAGACATATTACATATAGGGGGACAAGAGACTGAGACATATGGAATATTTTAAGGTTAGTGCTGAGTTGGCACTCCCTCTAGCTGAAGCAGAAACGGCATGATGCTGATTTTTTTTGCCATGTCAGCCCATTCGCTTTTGTTAACAGCCCAGGGGCTAAGAGTAACAGGAGTAACAGGAAGAAAAGGGACAGTTTCATTAGTAAATCTGAGTCCACAGCTGTCAATGTTGGGAACTTGGAGGAATCAGCAAGTAAAAAGATGATTAGGGGACCGGAGGCTAAAACATATGAAGAACAGTTGCAGGAACTCGGTATGTCTAGTTTAATGAAAAGAAGAATTAGGGGAGACATGATAGCAGTATTCCAATATCTCAGGGGTTGCCATAAAGAAGAGGGAGTCAAACTATTCTCCAAAGCATCTGAAGGTAGGACAAGAAGCAATGGGTGGAAACTAATCAAGGAGAGAAGCAACTTAGAACTAAGGAGAAATTTCCTGACAGTTAGAACAATTAATAAGTGGAACAACTTGCCTACAGAAGTTATGAATTCTCCCTTCCAACTCTGTTGTTGTTGTTGTTGTTATTATTATTATTATTATTACCACTAATTAAGGTATGCTGCAGGTCAGAAGGCAGTGTAGCATGAAGGTACTTAAGGACTTTGAAGACCTTGTATGCTGCTTGCAAGGACTATTATTATTATTATTATTTATTTGATTTTTATACCGCCCTTCTCCTGAAGGACTCAGGGCGGTGTACAGGCAAGATAAAACATACAATGTACAAATTAAAATGCAATTTAAAAAACTTATTTTAAAATTAGCCTGAAAAAATTAAAATATACCAAGAACTAAAAACCCCATTTAAAATTAATCAAATTTACAAAATTTAAAATTAAAATTCAATTCAAGCTAGCCCCGCATGAATAAAAAGGTGTGTCTTCAGTTCGCGACGGAATGTCCGAAGGTATTTGGCGTAAGCTCGGGGGAAGCTCGTTCCAGAGTGTGGGAGCCCCCACAGAGAAGGCCCTTCCCCTGGGGGCTGCCAGCCGACATTGTTTGGCGGACGGCACCCTGAGAAGTCCCTCTCTGTGAGAGCGTACGGGTCGGTGGGAGGCATGTGGTAACAGCAGGCGGTCCCGTAAGTACCCAGGCCCTAAGCCATGGAGCGCTTTAAAGGTCGTAACCAACACCTTAAAGTTGACGTACAAATCAGCAGGAGCGAGGACTCTAAAGCATTTTGATGTTAGTAAGTATTTGCTCAGGAAATAACCAACCATTATTGCTACTTCTGGCAACATAAAATAACCCATGCTACTGATTAGTAACAATGAACCTGCACCCAACCACAATCTGAATATCTGAAGCAGAAGGTAAAGTGAGCAAACAGAATATTCCAAAATATCAGACATGATGTGATATATGGTGTTGATGACAGCTTTGGATAATAACTCATCAGTGTACTGGATAGCTCATCAGCCTACCTCCAGCTGCTTATGCCTAATGACAGAATCCTTCTAACTACTTCAGCCTACAGCTGGTATCTTTCTTCCTAAGGCTAGTAAGATGGTTACACCCAGAAGTGCAACATAAAAAAAGAACATGGAATGAGGTGCTCTTCTCCAAAATCAACAAACATAGGAATCTTCAATAAGATTTTTAACTTTCTATGCTGGTTTTGGTTGATTAGCTGACCAGCTAGTTAATAGCTTGATTCAGTTTTTAAAATAAATTTTAAAATACAGACTTTATATTAATCCGCTATGCCATTTTTGAATAGGGTTATTTCTGTAAGGCACTCAGCAATCTGATGGTGTTTTCACATACACAGCAGGAGGGGTGTACTGTATTTTTCGCACTGTAAGATGCACCGGACCATAAGACCATAACATTATATGCACTATAAGATGCACCGGACCATAAGACCATAACATTAGCTTTAGAGGATGAAAACAAGAAAAAAAAATCTGCCTCTGCCTCCCAGCATCCATCCGGTATTCATCTGGCTAGCATCCTTGCAGCAAATAACAAACAGTCTCGTCAGCTTCAGCATGTTATCACAGCCCCAAAATGTGGCTTGTCAGGGCTCCGCTCCATTGCGCCCACCACCGGTCAACTGAGCTGAGCTACTGCCGCTGGGAAATGCTGGAGCCTTCGCTGCCAAGTAGTGGTAGCTGCCAACTGCTGGTTGGATAGGCCTCCCGGAATACTGCCAATTAGCTGTTCTAGATGGCGGGGATTGCCGCCACCGCCAATCCCAACCACCTAGAACAGCTGATCAGCAGTATTCCGGAAGGCCAATCCAACCGCTGATCAACTCTGTGCCAGTGGTGGCAGTGGTGACAGGCGGCGGTGGCGAATGCCGCCGCTGCACCAACCCCCCTCCCCCTGCCATAATATTTGCTCTATAAAATGCACAGACATTTCCACCCATTTTTTTGTGGGGGGGGAGTGTGTATTATAGTGTGAAAAATACAGTAACTCATGCCAGCAAACAATACAATTTAGACTTGTTAAGATCTTAAATCCACAACACCAAAATACAAAAATTACCTGATACTTCAGAACTTCTACATTGTAATAAGAAGCAGAAGGATTCTGCTCGGATAGCTTTTTGAGGTAGACTGTGACAGCTTGCATATCCATCCAAAAATCCCTTGTACTGGAATCACTTTGTGATGGATCACTGTGAACAAAATGTAGGAATGAAAACATATATTTAAATTTTGTTTAAACATATATTTAAACATCTGTGTTACTAAGATTGAAAAGATTCCTGGCTGTAGATAACAATGTTGTCTTTTATGTTGAAAGAGCCTTAGAAATCACTTTTGAAAAAAAAGTTACCAGAAGATATTTCTATCTTCCATCATTAAAAGCAAAACAATAAATGCAGAGACCGGCAGAATTTATTTATGACAGAGACCTTACTGCAGACCAGATGGAGAGCTAGTATGTTAACTGATGTCCAAGACTAGAAGGCTATTCAATGTCAGAAAAGAGGAAACAGATGGTGGCAGAATTGACTGATTTACATGAAATTTCAAGACCACTTTGGGCAGAAAGATAATTTCTAGCATAATACATTTTTCTCTATGGGATTTGTAAGTATGTGTTGATCTAATCTCCTGATACTTGGGATGACATGATTGTCACCAAGAAACCTTTAGTCTATAGTTATGACATTGTGCAATGGAACTGCTGGAAATGATAAATGATCTAAGCCAGTGCCTCTCCAACTTTTTCCTTCATTATCCAAAAGTGTTTATCAAATGTTCCTTTTAACTAATGTAGGTAAAACACACTTTAAATCAATTTAAGTGTTGCTGTACTGATAGGATAATGGATTCATGTGTCATTACCCAAAAAACCCTCCACTTTCACTCAGTTTTGGGTAATTTACTTAGATTTGGGAATCAGTGATATAAGCTGTACAAGTTCCAAGGGTTTCAGTGCTGCAAGGAGATTTAGACAAATGATTGCAAGGATCAGTTCAGTCTTGAGGATTTCCGGTTTGATATGCCGATTCTATGATTTCTGAAGTTTTCTCAAATGTTTAATTAATAAGTAGAAAATGTCTTTGTTAAATTACTGTTATGTGTGTCCAAAAAGACAAAGAAAGCAAGTATCAATCTCTTCTTTCTGAGAACAGTTTCTCAAAGATGAATATAAAGAACATCTGAAAGCTAAGTTTACTTCTGATCCAAAATTGAAAGCAGCTAGAAAGCAAAAGGCCATACAGAGTTGCTTTAAAAGTTCTAGGTCTGATTTCTAGCCTTTTAGAATGACTGACTGTATAAATATAAAACTTCAATTACCTAGCTTAGAAAATCTGAGGAAAATATCCCACAGATTTTGAAATAATATTAAAATAAATAGAGACGTTCAAGATAAAATGACAGGATCCAGTTTGCAGAAATAATTTACAATTTTGAAAATTTTTACAGTGCTGAGCAAAATCAATCTTTAAGTCTTTATGAAGAAATCTGCACGGCTTCCGCTTTGGCTCCGCTTCGTTGATGGCGGTCTTTTAGACCGCTAACCCCATAGTCTGTAGAGCTGCCAGGACAGCGCAAATCAGCTGTCCGGCTTGAAAATCTCCCTCGGGCAAAGAGGAGATGAGCATTCAGGCTGAAGTTGAGCCACCGGAGAAGCCCAGAAAAGTTTCTGGAGGCTTGAAGTGCTCCTTCTAAAGCCTGAAAAGCTCCAGACTGGAGGCATCTATCTTTTGGCAGAAAAAAAACATAGCGTCCAATCTCCGCAGCAGAAATGGATTTGTGATGGATTGTAACGCGGACAGAGCAGAAACTGGAGTTCTAGCATTTGTTTGCAAGAAGCCTGCAAGCCCCTAATAGAGGATACATTTCTTGCGAAGATAGGAGAGAAGAAAGCAAATGGTGTTTTGTGGAATGCAAGCAAATGGCGATTTGTATATTGGAAACGAAAGTTAAGGAAATGCTTATTAACAGCTAATGTGGAACTAGGAGATATACAAGAAGATACTGACTAAATAGAAGAAATGAGAACTTTATGATTTATATTTTTTCTTCTTCTTTGGGATTATAGTGATTTAGAAGAAAAGTTTTTTGAATCTTTCCTTTTTAACCCCTTTTTGTCCTCTGTTACTGGGTAGGTTATATATTTAGAAATCACTTTTGAAAAAAGTTACCAGAAGATATTTCTATCTTCCATCATTAAAAGCAAAACAATAAATGCAGAGACCGGCAGAATTTATTTATGACAGAGACCTTACTGCAGACCAGATGGAGAGCTAGTATGTTAACTGATGTCCAAGACTAGAAGGCTATTCAATGTCAGAAAAGAGGAAACAGATGGTGGCAGAATTGACTGATTTACATGAAATTTCAAGACCACTTTGGGCAGAAAGATAATTTCTAGCATAATACATTTTTCTCTATGGATTGTAAGTATGTGTTGATCTAATCTCCTGATACTTGGGATGACATGATTGTCACCAAGAAACCTTTAGTCTATAGTTATGACATTGTGCAATGGAACTGCTGGAAATGATAAATGATCTAAGCCAGTGCCTCTCCAACTTTTTCCTTCATTATCCAAAAGTGTTTATCAAATGTTCCTTTTAACTAATGTAGGTAAAACACACTTTAAATCAATTTAAGTGTTGCTGTACTGATAGGATAATGGATTCATGTGTCATTACCCAAAAAACCCTCCACTTTCACTCAGTTTTGGGTAATTTACTTAGATTTGGGAATCAGTGATATAAGCTGTACAAGTTCCAAGGGTTTCAGTGCTGCAAGGAGATTTAGACAAATGATTGCAAGGATCAGTTCAGTCTTGAGGATTTCCGGTTTGATATGCCGATTCTATGATTTCTGAAGTTTTCTCCAAATGTTTAATTAATAAGTAGAAAATGTCTTTGTTAAATTACTGTTATGTGTGTCCAAAAAAGACAAAGAAAGCAAGTATCAATCTCTTCTTTCTCCGAGAACAGTTTCTCAAAGATGAATTTAAAGAACATCTGAAAGCTAAGTTTACTTCTGATCCAAAATTGAAAGCAGCTAGAAAGCAAAAGGCCATACAGAGTTGCTTTAAAAGTTCTAGGTCTGATTTCTAGCCTTTTAGAATGACTGACTGTATAAATATAAAAACTTCAATTACCTAGCTTAGAAAATCTGAGGAAAAATATCCCACAGATTTTGAAATAATGTTAAAATAAATAGAGACGTTCAAGATAAAATGACAGGATCCAGTTTGCAGAAATAATTTACAATTTTGAAAATTTTTTACAGTGCTGAGCAAAATCAATCTTTAGAAGTCTTTATGAAGAAATCTGCACGGGCTTCCGCTTTGGCTCCGCTTCGTTGATGGCGGTCTTTTTTAGACCGCTAACCCCATAGTCTGTAGAGCTGCCAGGACAGCGCAAATCAGCTGTCCGGCAGTTTGAAAATCTCCCCCTCAGGCAAAGAGGGAGAGATGAGCATTCGGGCTGAAGTTGAGCCACCCGGAGAAGCCCCAGAAAAGTTTCTGGAGGCTTGAGGGGAGTGCTCCTTCTAAAGCTTGAAAGAAGCTCCAGACTCGGAGAGCATCTGCCTTTTGGCAGAAAAAAAACATAGCGTCCAATCTCCGCGGCAGAAATGGATTTGTGATGGATTGTAACGCGGACAGAGCAGAAACTGGAGTTCTAGCATTTGTTTGCAAGAAGCCTGCAAGCCCCTAATAGAGGATACATTTCTTGCGAAGATAGGAGAGAAGAAAGCAAATGGTGTTTTGTGGAATGCAAGCAAATGGCGATTTGTATATTGGAAACGAAAGTTAAGGAAATGCTTATTAACAGCTAATGTGGAACTAGGAGATATACAAGAAGATACTGACTAAATGGAAGAAATGAGAACTTTATGATTTATATTTTTTCTTCTTCTTTGGGATTATAGTGATTTAGAAGAAAAGTTTTTTGAATCTTTCCTTTTTAACCCCTTTTTGTCCTCTGTTACTGGGTAGGTTATATATTTTAAAAAATGGCTTTTAAGCAAATAGTACCAAAAGCCACTAAAAACTTTGAAATTTCTTCAGTTCAGATACGAAAATTAAAAGAAGACATCAAAGAAGAATTAAGAATTTTTTTACAGGAGTTTCTGGAGACTCGTTTTTCAGAAATAGATCAAAAATTTGATGAAATAGAGAAAGAGATGTTGGATTTTAAGGAAGTGGTGGAAGAGCAGAAGAGGGAAATGAAAATGGTAAAGGATGCAATTTCGCAAATATTAAGGTCTTGTATTCAGATGGAGGATAGTTTGGAAAAACTTAATAAAGTTAATTTAGAGTTGCAAAGGAAAAATAGAGGAAATTCAAAAGAATCAAAACAATTGGAACTTAGATAATAAGATGGAAGATATACAGGCAAAGGTAGATAGGGCAGATGAAGAAAGAGTAATATTACAATATAGATTAATGGAATATGCCATAAGAGTGAGGGGGTTGAAGGAAAGTAGGAAGGAAAATTTAAAAGAGATTTTTACGCAAGCTTTTGCTCAGATAAAGGGTGTGGAGCAAGAAGACTTTGAGATTAATATTGAAAGAATTTATCATGTTAATTCTTGGTGGGCAAGACAAAATAGATTACCGAGGGATGTGGTTATTTATTTTACAACTAAAAAGGTTAGGTATGAAATCTTGCAAGCCTTTTATAAAAATAAATTTCAAATATTGGGACAAGATATAAAAATGATGAAGGAAATTCCTCCTAAAATGTTAAGAAAGAGAAGAGAATTTGCTTTTTTAGTGGATGAGTTTAAGAAACATCAGATATATTTTAGATGGGAAGTTCCAATGGGTTTGTCAGTGAATTTTAGAGGTAGAAAGTATTTTCTTAGTACAGTTATGAAAGCAAGACATTTCTATATTAATGTTTTAAAGAGTGGGAATCCTTTGTTGTTAGATGCTAAGTTAACTGGTTTGGAGATGATGGAAAATAGAATAGGAGAGGGGAGGAATGTTTAAGATGTGAATATGATGATTATGGTTAATTTCTAGAATTGATTTGTTTAGGATATAAATTATAGGATTTTTGTTATTTGTAAGGTATAAACCTATGGGATGATACTATTTAATTGTGAAGGATGGAAAGTAAAATTTATGAATTTAGATAATGTTGTGGATGTAATGATGTTAATTGTTTATGGTTATATTGTGGATTTAACTTAAATGATTATTCGTTTTAATTGATACGCTTTGGATATAAGTTTATAGACAGCAAAAGTTATGAAGTTAAGTTGGAAATATTGTATCTGAGAGACTTTATTCGTAATGATATTTGACTGATGGAGTACTATTGGAAGATTGGACATAAAATGTTATGACAATTGAAGAAATATATAAGTGATGAAAATTTGAGCTCGAGAAGATGGACTGTAATTTAAGAAATGGACTTATAAAATTTGAAGGAATATACAAGTGGAGAAAATTTGAATTTGAGAAGATGGACTAATTTTAAAAATGGACTGTAAGAAGAAGTAATATGTGAAGGGAAGATTGTATTGGTATTGTTCCTTTTCTTTTTTCTTTTTTCTTATTCTTTCTTATCTTTTTATTTTTATTGTGAGGGGATTTAAAGTTTTAGAGAGGGGTGGGAGTTTATGTATATTTTGCATATTTTAGCTTGTGATTGTTGGTCATAATACCCGGTATTTGCTCTGGGAAGTCCGGGGGTGGGTGGGGGGAGGAGGGGGGAGGAAATGATATATGGATTGGTTATTAATGTACAGTAATGTTTGAAGATATGAAATTAAAATTTGAAATGATATTGGGGCTACCCAACTGCCATTTCAGAAACAAAAGGGAGAGAGGAGTAGAAGGAGGGAAGAAAGTAGGTAGGAAAGAGTTGAGAAGGAGGAGGGGAATAAGAAGGTTAGAAAGGGTGAGAGAAGGGAGGAGTGGAGAAGGAGGAGAGGAAGTAGTAAAGTGAAGGGGATGAAGGAGGGGAAAGTAGTAGAGGTTGTGAAGAAAGGAAGTGGCAGTCGGGCAGGCCCGAATCAGCAATAAATAAAAATTAATGATTAATGATGGATAACAGATTGTACATAAATATGATGTTGGAAAATGGAAATAAATTATATTTATTTCTGTGGGGGCCCCCACCCTCTGGAATGAACTACCCCCCGGACTTCGTCAGCTCTCGGACCTCCGGACCTTCCGCCGCGGGCTTAAAACGTATTTATTTAATTGTGCAGGGCTGAGCTAGATTTTAAATTATTGGTTTTAAATTGGGTTTTATTTGATATTTTAATTGTAAATTTACGGGCTTCTTAGAATCAGTTTTTTAATTGTTTTATATTGTATTTATATGTTTTTTAAATGCCTGTACACCGCCCTGAGTCCTTCGGGAGATAGGGCGGTATATAAATTTGAATAAATAAATAAATAAATAAATAAATAAATAAATAAATAAATAAATAAATAAATAAATGATGTTTTTGATGTTAGCTGTCCATTTGAGATCTTGTGATATGATAGAACTTAGAAATTTGAAAGTTTCTACTGTTGATACTGTGTTGTCAAGTATTGTGAGAGGTGGAAGTATGGAAGGGTTTCTCCTAAAGTCTACCACCATTTCTACGGTTTTGAGTGTGTTCAGTTCCAGATTGTTTTGGTTGCACCACAAGGCTAGTCGTTCGACCTCTCGTCTATATGCGGATTCGTCATTGTCTCGAATGAGACCAATCACTGTTGTGTCATCTGCGAACTTCAGTAGCTTAACAGATGGATCATTGGAGATGCAGTCATTGGTATACAGAGAGAAGTGGGGAGAGCACACAGCCTTGGGGGGGCCCCTGTGCTAATTGTACAGGTATTTGATGTGATCTTGCTTAGCTTCACCTGCTGCTTCCTGTTTGTTAGGAAGCTTGTGATCCACTTACAAGTCTGTTCCGGTACCTTATACTTCCTTATAGAAACTCAGTCCTGTGGAACCACATACCGTATTTCTGGCATGATTTTTAAAAAAAGATGTACAATCTTATTCTGCATTTACTTCTGCAAGTTGCATTTCAGGTCACAATTCAGATTGTATATTATTTTTCCAGAGCTATTTCCACAAATAATTCAGAAACAATGTCTTTCTCTTTTATCTCCTTGACAACAAGAAAGAGTAATGTATGCCTTACTGAGCATTTCTATTCTCGAAGCAGAGATACAAATAGCTGAACATTCAGAAGACTATAGGTCTTATCATTATTTGATTCTGAGTTAAGTTCTGTTGTTATTTCGTGTCTGCTGATTTTTCTCAGGCAGCTTTGATTCAGAAATGAAAAAGCACATTCCCATGAAAAGGAGGTTTTCCTGTTATTTTACAGCATCAGAGGAGGATGAGGGTCTTTTGTCTAATTGGAGACTAAATTATTTTGCCAGGACTGAAATTTCACATGGTTGCTCTTCTGCCCCTTTCCTTTATTTTGGAAACTCTAGACTTCAATGATGCCTACCTTGAGATTATTGCTTTATTGCAACATATATTACTTTGGCATCAACATTATCACATTTGTCTTTCTTTTAGCTGGATCAGTATTATGGTTTAACAAGGATCTGTTATGCTTAAAAAAACCTCTAACTGTAATTATTTTGCCTAATTTAGGATGTCTGTCTCTTTGCATAAGGACATCTAGGCATTTCACATTTCAGGAACTTAATGAAGATGCCTTAATTTAAAACCAAAATAAAACTGCACATAGGGAAAAGCAATTTCTGTAGGCCAAGGAAAAAGAATTATAACTGAAAATATTTATCAGGAATAAAATTTAAAAAAATAAAAAAACTAATTTTTAAAAGAAAAAACTTTGATCACTGCAACTTCCAGAACAAAAACTTCTTTAGTCCAAAATCTAAGAGATACACTGGGGGAAAAAGTACAATATTCTTGTTTTTGTTGCAAAATAAGTTTAGTTAAAAAAAACATGTTTCTCACACAAAAATATGTTAATAGTACACCATATGGTTATGATGACTGGCAATTTTAAAACAAAGTTCCACCCAATTTATGTCTCTCTTTGTCAATTGATGCCAGGTGTCCTGATAGGTAACACTTATATGGAGTTGCTTCAACCACACTAAAATTTAGGTGATGAACATTATTCTCTTCTGCCTTGCCAATAACCTGAATTATCTGAAAAAAGTTTATAGATGTAAATGTTCAATTTATTCTGTAATCCTCTCTAGAAGTATTTCAAGTTCAACAGTAATAAGTATAATAGCATAATGTAACATAACGTAACATAACATAAAATAATGTAACATAACATAGTTTAGCATAGCATAGGCTGGATTAATATTATTTAGAAGAGTTTTCTGAAATGAAATACCGTATATACTCGAGTATAAGCCGAGTTTTTCCAGCATGTTTTTTGTGCTGAAAAACGTCCCCTCGGCTTATACTCGAGTATATCTGACTTATCTCAGTGTTTTTTTCTTCTTTTTCACATTATACGGATGGTGCAAACTTGGCGGGCTTTTGCATTAGCGCGGGAAGCCCTGCGGTGCAGTGAGAGGGCGGGCGGGGGCCGCCAGCCTTCTCGGCTGAGGGAGGAGGCTTTCCTGACCGGTAGCTGCCTCATTTCCCTCCCTCGGCTTATACTCGAGTCCCCAGTTTACCCCAGTTTTTTGGGGTAAAATTGGGGACCTCGGCTTATACTCGGATCGGCTTATATTCGAGTATATACGGTACCTCTATAAAACTAAATTAATTTTAATTAGTCACAATCATAAAATGAATTTTTATTAAATTATAAAACTTAAATGCAAGAAATATAAGGGTATTTATGAAAGAAGCATACTTTGCAAGTCAAGTAGAATGAAATCATAAAACGATAATAAAAAATATGGCTTTATAATAAATAAAAGATACAAAACCTGTACACGAGTTGCACATTTGGAAGAATCTGCTCTAGTTTGCTTGTGTTTTTTACCCTAAAGCAAAGCACAGCAGGAGATGGATTGCTAGTGAACACTCTAATAATCCCACTTGGGAATGAGATTGTCATATCGCCAGTTATTTTCACAATACATCTAGAGAAAAATGTAAAAAGAAAAATGTTACTTTTACAGCTATAATTATTGGAATCACAGTAAAATATATGATTGGATTTGAAATGTACATATACTCATTTATACATTTAAACTGTAAACAAGTATTAGCTGCCATTTTTAAGTTACTGAGCTCAGTGGCCTGCCTTATCTTGTAGAATTCAGACAAAGCAAAATGGGGAGCCAATTTTCCTCACATAAACCTGCCCAGAACAACTTTGCTCTTATTTTCACGAAGTGCTGAGCATCCAAAGCATAGTTACCATCTTTGGAAATGCTCCAAATAGATTTCATGCAAATGCCATTCCATACCTTTGGGGAAATTTGAAATTTTGAAACTTTTAAGATGTGTAGACTTCCGCTCCCAGAATTCCCCAGCCAGCAAGTTGGTTGAAATCCACAATTTAAAGTTGCCAACTTTGAAAAACATTGGTGGAGACAGCCTACCCCATTCATTCCAACCAAGTACATACAAATAATACCTTAGTTGTAGAAGACAAGGGTAAGTTCTGGTCAGAATTTGGAGGAATGGAATGATTAGTTCCATAGAACATACATTTTTTTTAAAGTCTAATCCACAGTAAGTATATAAATAAAATGCATTTGATAGTGTTTTGTTGAAAGAAGGGATTTTTAAAAAAGTAAACTTGAAAGGTCTATAACATAGTCTAGCAAGAGATGAAAATACTGCAGTAGTTATGCGTTCCCAAAATGTAACTGTTGTTTTAAAAGGTGACACAATTTACTATTTATTGAAATATATCAATAAGTATTGAAGTTTCAACATTTGCTCAAAACTAAGAAACCTTATCTGCTTTTTAAATGCAAAATATGACATTCAAAATAAATTACTATTTTACTAACTTTGTGGGATCTGCTCCTTTGAAGTAGGCATTTACAGATTCAGTTAGGGCTATTGCAACAGGCAACGTATCTTGACTTCCTAGGCTGACAGGGCTAGGACCACGTGAAGTTCCTAGAATATATAATATTATAGGCTTCAATTAAGCAATATTACTTTGCAGTTGTTAACTCCAGTTACATTATTCATGACCTTTGTTTTTAAATATTATGTATAAGGTGATGCAGAATTCTAAATACTGCACTAATCAGTGGAAACTCAATGCTAAAGTATTTTTAAATGTCATATCTAAGTTAAGAGTTATTAAGTGCAATTATGAAAAAGAGCTTAGAATCAATTCCAACACTAAAGTAAGATCAGATCATAAGGGGAGAAATTATAAAAATATTTTTCCCTCACAACAGTGTAAAAATGAAATGAGAAATGAAATGAAACAATATGCAGTGGTTCTCAGTGGATTTTTATTTATAAGTTCAGAAATGTGGACCTTTTACTATTATATGTGATGCAAATCTCACCTACTGTGAGTGCAAGTGATTGAACTGTTGAGAGTTCTGGTGTCTAGCTGCTCCTGAACAATGCCATGTCCATCTACAATAGGGGTGTTTATAATCCAGTGATGATAGAATGGACAGATTTGGTATGTATCATTGAGATCTAGTTAGGTGGAGACAGAAAAATAGCACTGCCTGAAATCATTCTGGTTGGGTTTTAGGTCCTGCAATTCCTGTTTCGGAAACTTGGAAAAAAAAAGCAGGCCTGTTACAGCAGGCATTTAGGCATTAGGGATTGCCTCTCTTTTTGTTAGTAGGGATGCGGTGGCTCAGTGGCTAAGATGCTGAGCTTGTCAATCTAAAGGTCGGCAGTTCAGCGGTTTGAATCCCTAGTGCCGCATAACGGGGTGATCTCATGTTACTTGTCCCAGCTTCTGCCAACCTAGCAGTTCGAAAACACGTAAAAATGCAAGTAGAAAAATAGGAACCATCTTTGGTAGGAAGGTAACAGTGTTCCATGCGCCTTTGGTGTTTAGTTATGCCAGCCACATGACCATGGAGACGTCTTTGGACAGCGATGTCTCTTCGGCTTTGAAACAGAGATGAGCACTGCCCCCTAGATTCGGGAATGACTAGCACATATGTGCGAGGGGAACCTTCACCTTTACCCTATCTTTTTGTTTGTTTTTAATACTGGTGATAGTTTTTGATTTATGAGAGATCGATTGCATTGGATAAATGGGTGACTGCTTGGATGCTATATTATATATTCAGTTGCAAACCACCTTGAGACAATGAAACTGGGTGGCATATAAATTTTTGTAAATAATGTTTCTTCAGAAACTAAAAAAGATGTAAATGTTATCATGGCAGACTATAACTTACCAACTGTGGGTGTATTTGTTGCACTTAGTGAAGCAGATGATGATAATGAGGAAGAACTCTCTGCTCGTGCCAAAGGAGCTGATGGGGGTGGACTGGAATTGGAGGTCAAAGGAGGGCTGAATGGTCTTGGCTAACAAACAAAATGCAAAAACATTAACTTATTGTTTAAATTAACAATGCTATGATCAGAGATCATTAGAGTCAAGATGTAATGAACCTACAATTTCATTAATTCCACTGAGTTTCCCTGAAGTCAACTTTGGTCTAGAAGCTGGTCTTGGGGGAGGTACTAATGTTCCTACTGAAAGAGGAGTTGTTGGTCTTCCTGGAAGGCAATTACAGAATATTAATCTATTTGTACAATTAGTTAGTAAATAACAGCAAATTGTTCCAAAAATATTTAAATCTAAGATTTATTTAGCAGTATTTTAAAAGTCAGGAAACAGCTCAACTAAAATAGTTCAGCCATAGGTATCACACTACTGGAATTATATAACTATAAATTATTATCCATAGCTTACAAAATGTGAAAAATTCCCATTATTTTGTTTATAGCTATTGTATATTCAAAGCATCAATAATGAGTTTTAATGAATCACATTATAATAAGATTGCAGAAATAGTTACTACTCAGTTAAATTATTGAGTTTTGAAATACAGAAAATATTTTATTGTTGAAATTGGTAGAAACTATTACTTTAATACAGTGATTTTTCACTTCTTTAAAGAATACTGCACTATTATCTTTAACAATTAACACTAAGGAAATGTGGTGCCGAAGTGGCTTAATGACACTGGAACTGCTGGCCAGAAATGGTCTGCACTCATGTGGTTCAAGCCCAGCTCCATGAGACAGAGTGAGCTCTTGTTGCTTGATTCCTAGCTCTTGCCTACCCAGGAGTTTGAAAGCATACAATATTGTGAGTAGATACTTGGGTACCACTTTGGTGGGAAAAACCTAGCTGCATTTGTGTATTTGAAAGAGTAAAAGCAGAAATGGGACCTGGCCAGATGTGAGGCAACACAATCTGAGGTGAGGTGTGACTGGCAGAGAAGCTTGGAAGAGACAACAACCTGAATGCCACTAGTCAGCTGGTGTAAGTTAGTTCATTCTAGTTCATTCCTTCAGTGCACCAAAGATAGGCATATAAGTGTCAAACATAAAGAACTAGCAATTTAGGCTGTCAGGACTGCACTGTGTCAAGCATGTAGATTTCTCTGACAGATCTAGGACAACTCAGCATGACCAGCTCTGCGTGGCTTGCTCACCACCACCAAGTTGCCTCTGTCAACTCACCGCCAAGTTGTTGCAGGACAACTCAACACAGCCAATTTGTCACAGGGACAACTCGCTGCAAGTTGCTGGAGGAAAGAGCCAAGTGGATAAAGTGCAGAGTGGCAGTGATGGTGGTCAGGAACTTCCCATTTTCACACCAGGCTGTTTGGTGGTGGCAGCGGTTTTTGGACCATTCAGCAGTGTAGTGGGCAAGGTGGGTGGCAGGGAGGCTGGGCACGTTCTATTTTCATACCCCTGCAACTACTGCGGGCTGTTCAGCAGTGATGGTGGTGTTTGGGCAGTTTGGTGTTTGGGCTGTTCAGCAGTGATGGTGTGAAAATGGGTCGTGCCTGCCCACCATGGCTTCCTTGTTATCTGCCCTGCCCACCGCTTAATGGCTCGTAACTCAGCACAGTGGCAGCAGTGGGTAGTGTGAAATGGGGAAGCCCGCAGCCGCAGGTCTGCACTGTACCCACCCACCCACCCACCAGTTTGGCTCTTCCCTCCTGCTGGCAACGTCAAGTTGTTCCATTCCTTCCCTGACAATGTATGGCACATGCTAAATAAATAACAATTCACGAAGTTTACTGTGCATCTGAACTAGTGCTTGATAGCATTATGGCAGGGCTGTCAAACTCACAGCCCATGGGCCAGATTTGTCACGTGCTGGACACACACACACGTCCTGTTTAGTGAAGGGGAAAAAAGTCATGATACATCACTTGACAACGCCGTGACAATGCGAGTTTGACACTCCTGCATTATGGCATGTGCAAGAGCTTTTATCAAAAGTCAACTTTGAAAAGACGGAATAACATGCTTAGAAGTTATAGAAAGTATAAAAAGATTCCTAGAGTTATATTACTCTTCTAAATAACTATGCTATCATAAAAAAGTACAGATTTGAATGACTGTAACAGTATATTTTATAATACTTTTACATAGCACACATTGAGTATAATTGTTTATTTAAAAAAACAAGCATAATTTCAATTTTTCATTGATTAAAATGTTACCGGATGAAGAAGAAGACATTGTTGAGGTCAGGGAAGATGAATCACCAGAATTTCTAAAGAGTGGATCCCATGCCAAGAGGTCATTGTTGCTTTTCCTAATGGACAAGACATTAGAAAATAAATTCAAATTATACATATGTATAAAATGTATCTTACTACAATCAAGCAAGCAATCAAAATGTTATCACAGTCATGGGCCAGCATAAACAGGGTGGGATATAGTCATTAAAAAGCATATAGAATCAGAAACACACATCAAGAGTAAAACTAAAATTTTATTGCAGATTATGAATCAAAGGATAGTCCTTCTCATATATTGAACTTTGCAGGAATAAAAATCTTGACTGTTCAGGCCAGATCCTTATTTAGCATAATGCATGAAAAAGAAAATAGGGTTTAAAAAAAATCAAAATTATACACACATACTTATACACACAAACTTTAGTCATTTGACCATATTAAAAATATAAAACTAGTATAAATATACAAGCAAATGCACAGAAAATAGGACATGTTCATAGTAAGTCTTCACAGTTACAGTTAACCCCTATCTGATCTAAACATTCCGTCCTCTTCAAAATGGCCTTTGTGCGATCTTACTAGTGATATATAGATTCATTCCCTTTAAAAAGCATAATCCAACCGGTAGTTGATGCTCCACAAATACATTTTTCCTTCCAATGAAACTTCACACATGCACTCAATGGGGGAAGCTGGCAGGAGTTCACAAATGGCAATCAAAAGACATCACACTTAATGACTGTGTGGGATTTGGTTAACAACCACAACTGCTGTTGTAAATCAGCGCGGCTATGTGACATCATGCTTTAGGACCATGTCACTTAATGACGGAATTCCCCATCCCAATTACCATTGTTAACTGAGGACTACTTGTAAAAGTTTTTGAAACTTTCTGATTTAGCATTTATTTTGAGAACATGAATGAGAATATATTTGATAACTATTATGAATCGCACACCTATTTCCAGAATGAAACCATTAGGCTGACTGAGTGAACAAAGAGAAGAAGAGCCAAGAAAGGGGAAAGTTACTGAATAATTATTGCTGTTGTTTCTTGACTGTTTATTGACTGGATGTTTTACTTCTACAGCTGCCTTGAATTGCAAGATAGACCTTTAAATTTAATAAAATAAAAAAATATGATCGAATTATAGAGAAGAACAATTTGAAGAAATAGAATTAATGCACAATTTTGGAAGAAGTAGATACTACAGGAAGAACAGCTGGGGCATATTTTTACTCTACATCACATTTCAGGAGAATTGATTTCAATAAATCAATCAATAAATTACTAGGAAGATTCTCAACTAGAGAAATCCTCAATATAAAGGAATCCAAAGGACTAGGAAATGTTCTCAAACACAGGTGTCCAAACTTTTGGCTTACCTGGGCCTCACTGAGTGAAGAGAAATTGTTTTCAGCTGCATATAAATATATAATATAGTTAACCTATATAAATCACAGAATAACGTTAAAGGTTTATGATTCTGTGGGGCCACATTATTAGCTGTCCAGGGCCGCATTTGGCCCATGGGCTGACATGTCTGATCTTAAAATAAGATACAGAAGCACATCATTCCAATGAGAAGAAAAACTTAAACATTGTGGGTGTTTAGGGATTTTAATCGAGTTAAGAGTTAAATGGGACATGTATAGGAAACGAAAGATGAATGATTACAATCATCAAGAAGTATACCAGCATGTAACTAACATGAGTAGAATGCCCAAAAGAATTTTGGGAATTTGGGCTTGCCAGAGAAGATAAAAGCAACAAAAAAGGCTCATTTACCTCTGTCCATAGAAGTAAGAAGAAACAGGCAAGGTTGGGCCTGATGTTTGGAGAATATGGTAGGACAGCAAAGGAACAGGGAGAAAGTAGAGTTCCTCAGCTAATACTTTGCTTCAGTCTTCTTCGCAGAGAACTGAGTTCAAATGGATCTAAGCAGAACAACTGACACAAGGAGTAAGTAAGTAAAGAGAAAATAAGCTACCTGGCTATCATGAACAATTTTAAGTTGCCAAGATCAGACCAGTTACACCTAAGAATGTTTAAAGAGGTTGAGATGTCATCTCTTTCTGACAGAGGTAAATGAGCCTTTTCTGTTGCTTCTATAATTGAAAGATCACAGAAGGCAGGCATTGTGCCAGAAGAATGGAGAAGGACAAATTGTGTCTTTAAAAAAATGAGGGGGAGGCAGAAGAGAACAAAAGCAGGAACTGCAATTATGGACTGATCAGCAAAACACTGATAACAGGCAAAGCTCTGGCAGGGACGATTAAGTAGCTAGTTTGTATATTTTTAGAAAAGATTGGTTAGAAAGAACCACCATGAGTGTATCAAGAACAAATCATAGTGTACCTTAATTTCGAGAAATCAATAGCAAAATATGCTATCTTTAGTTGGACACAAAATTACCTGAAAAATTGTAACAACAACAAGAACAATCACCCACACACATTTATATCAATGTTTAAGTTGGAAGTATTGGTCTTAGTTCTAAGTCATATACTGTTCAACATATTTTCAAAAGGCTTAGATGAAGGTTGCAGGCTCCCAAGATAGATGGACAACAAGCATTTGAAACAATATCAATTTTCAAGAAGATCTTAGCATGTTGGAACAGTGGGCATAAACCAACAAAATGGATTTAGAGTCAAGGAGTCAAATGCAAAGTCATTCATTGAAAAAAGTTTACAGAAGTCAAAGACACAAGTATAGGAATATGGGAAGCAATACATGCAAAAAAAAAAAAGGACCTGGACTTTGTAGTAGAACATAAATGGAACATGAACCTTCGATGTGACAAAGATACAAAAAGAAAACAAAGTTTAGGATGAATCAACAGATGCATAGTGCTAAGATCAAGATAAGTCATTATTCTGGATTCTAAATGTGATTTTCTCATGCAGAAGATAAGGGAGAATTGTTCAGACTATCTCCAATAAACAGGAGAAAAAACAAGGTGAACTGTTAGAGACCTTAATCTGTTGCAAACAGCTCTATTTCCAAGGGAAGAGCTCTTTTCCAATCAGCTGCAGTAAAGCAATGCCAGAATGAGTTCTCTTTCTCCCAAAATATACAATAAACTATCAATCATGGCATGGAAATTTATATTCACAAACAAATTTTAGAAAGAAGCTACTTTCAGAGCTACTGGCTATTAAAAAAAAGCCAATAAAATGCCCTCATTTGACATAATAGAATAGAGAAAAATGCAGAAAAGCTCCAGACCAGGGGTGTCAAACTCACGGTTTGTCACACAACATATTGGGACTCCCTTTGCTAAACCGGGTATGGTCGTGGCCAGCGTGTGACACATCTGGTCCATGGGCCAAAAGTTTGACACCCCTGCTCTAAACATTTGGAATTATGACATAAAAAGGATTTTTTCTCTTTTTCATTAGTTTAACAAGCAAAAGTAATTAGAGATACTATGCTATGGGGACTTAAGGAAACTGAGTAGAAAAGATAAAGCCCCACTTCCCTAGACAATGAAACCAGGGATGGAATGCCACCAAAACTCTAATTTATTTCTATAAAGAGCCAAGTACAGCTAGTCCTCAACTTATAAAATATTGTTTAATTAGCATTCAAAGTTTAAAACACATCTATTTATCTGCGCAGGACTGGATTAGATTTTAAAATTTAAATTGGTTTTAAATGGGTTTTATTATGTATATTGTTATTTTTAATTATTCGGCCATTTCTAATAAATTTTTTAACTGATGTTTTATTTTGTATTTATATGTATATTTTTAGTTGGCTGTGAACCGCCCTGAGTCCCTAGGGAGATAGGGCGGTATACAAATACGAAAAATAAAAAATAAATAAATAAAGTTACAACGGCACAAAAAAAAGTTATTTATGACACTGTTTTCACACTTGTGTCCATTGTAGCATCCCTACAGTCTTGTGATCAAACTTCTGGTGCTTGGCAACTGGCACGTGTTTACAATGGTTGCAGTGTCCTGGGGTCATGAGACTGTCATTTGCAATCTTCTTAGGGAGCTTCTGACAAGTCAATGGAGGAGCCAGATTCATTTAACATCTGCATGATTCACTTAACAACCATGGCACAAAAGGTCATAAAATGAGGCCTGACTCACTTAACAACTGTTTGGATCAGCAATGAAAATTTTGGGCTCAATTGTGATCGTAAGTCGGGACTACTTGTACAGACATACATAAAGAACCATATGTATGATTGAATAATAATATTGTTGTCACAGGGCTCTATATGATGTAAGTGTATTTGAAAACAATTCTTGTAATTGTTTATAATAAAAGTTTGCTATCTACAAAAGATATATATATATATATATTTATATTTATATTTATTTTAAACAGTGTTAAACTTATATTTTACACAGTGTAATGATTAATCACTATAACATAGCTAGTTATTTTTCATTGTATAATTATTATTATTCTGCTGGTATTGTAGTTTCCTGTATTTCAGTATGAAAATGATAAGCAAAGGTTAAAAAAAATAAATGTAAAATGTAACTCTATGTAAAATTACCAAATTCAGGTTACAAATGCTTTTTAAAAGGTAAACCAAAGCAGTACACATATATTTATTCTAATCTGAGCAAAAATTAACAACAAAACAGAATGAAGGATTGAAAAAATGAAAAAATCAAAAACATGTTTCCTAATGTCTAAACTGTAATGTTAACTTAAGCTGTGAATGCTACAAACTGGAAAAAATCTTGCAAAATAATGTTCAATGCCCTTCAAATAAACTTGAATATCAAATATGAAACTTACTCATTAGATGAAGCAGAAAACTTTGATTTTGTTAACTCTTCACCTATTTGAAAAGATATACTTGTTAAAAATATATTTAACAATAATATATTTTTAATATATTAAAACATAATATATTATATATTATAATATATAATAGTATATTAACAAAATCAGACAGGTTTTTATAAAAAGCACAATATCAATTGATAAAAGTGGAAACAAAAACTCATTCAAATGTTTAAGAAAAACTGATATGTGCTACAATTTAAATTATTTGGTTTTGCCATATTTTGCTGTGATATGTTTCCTATCTAATACAAATTCTCACTTGGGGGATATTCTAGGAACAAGAAGGTCAACACCAGATCCATCAGACCATCTAACTGTCCTGTTGAAAAGCAGCCCCCAAAATTAAAGAATTTGTTTTTTTCTTCTCCAGCAGATCTGATATTGTTTGATTACAATGTTAGATGTAATCATTTATAGTTTACCCATTACATGTCATAAATGCAACATATGTATGTATATAAGTTAAGTCGAAGAAATGGGATATAAAACAATGCAATAAATAAATAAAAGTTGAAAAAAATCTTTACATAACAGTTTTCCTGAAAGGCAATTTATTCTATATATTAATCTAAATGAAAGCTTTGACTTTTAGGTTGACAGATTCTGGGTTTATATGCAACATAGGCAATCTTTCAGATGTGTATTGAATTAGTGGTCACCCCTTGCTTATACGAACAAAAACCTCTGACTTTTCATATACTGCTGAACTACAATGCCCCAACAGATTCTGAAGAAACAATAAATTTCCTTGATATCCCAGGCCACATATGAAAATGGCAACAAATTGATTTTTAGTAGTTAATAAAGGAATTAACACCTTGAAAAAGAAAAAAAAATGTCTTAAATTACTATGTTGAAATATTTTTCCCCTTGGAAATTCAACACATAAATAGTATAGAAACTTTTGTATGGAACAAGGTGTAAATGAGATGTAGCTTTCAGACATTTGAAATTTTAAAAAATGATCAGTGGCTATGGAGAAAAGCATTCCAAAATTTTACCCCCCAAGCACTCTTATGGAAAAAATAGTTGGACATGACTTGGAATACTGGTGACTCTTCCATTAAACCCCTTCCATCCTCATCATTAACTCAGAACAGAGCGTATGCAGCCTGCCTCATGTTTCTCAACACACATGTAGAAAACACTGTATGATCAGAGTTAAACACATTTATACACACAATACACACATGCATCATGTATGCAAAGGATTCTGCTTAGTTCCTGAGGATTCTATATTTATTATATCTATATCTACCGTATATTTATATATAGTCTCTCTCTCTCTCTCTCACACACACCCCCCATATAAATGCAACAAGCTATTTAATTACTTAAGAGGGGGAAAATGGCTCCCATGGCCACTGCTGTTAAAGAATTGGAAAGAATTTTAGAAGCAATGTCCTGCATGCTCCCCCCTACTTAATTAAAAAGTACCTCTCTTGCCCATCCATTAGGAAAAATAGCAGCTACAAATATCAATGAAGAAAATGACAAAAATGTACCCTCAGGGTACATTTTGATCTGAATTTACCACTTCAGCAATGGCTTGGTGATCTGATCATAGATTCCAGTCCTGTCAAGTCTGGCTGTACATGGGATTGAACTTTTACCCCTTTGAATATGTAAGAGAATTTAAAATGTATAAGTTTTTCTTATCTGTTTTCTTTCCTGTTCTAATGAAGACTAATTATTTTATCAGATATAGCCTACTGGGTTTTAAGAAAATCATTTGAAAAATACATGTAGTTTTCTGCACATTTAAAGTGCTATAATTCATCATGATTTGAAGTAGTCTCTTTCTCAATTTGATATAGACATAAAAATTTATTGTGTAATACATATTCCATTGTCAGAATCTTCCAAAGTATCCTTTATGTAACCTAATATGACAGTGCCATTTCATTAACATGACAGTGCCATTTCATGAGGACCCAGATTGTTGGGGGGGCAATAAGTTGACTTTGTAAAAATATACAAATAGAATGAGACTATTGCCTTATACACTGTAAGCCGCCCTGAGTCTTCGGAGAAGGGCGGGATATAAATGTAAAACAAACAAACAAAAATATTAACAAATATTGTATTTTAGGTATATACAGGTAGTCCTTGAGTTATGACCATAATGGAGCCTGCCCATTATGATCGTAATGTTAAGTGAATGACATTAAATGAACAAAACCCACCCCTGCTCTCCCAAATGCATTTGTTAATTGAATGCACGAGTTGTTAAGTGCGCATGGGGTACCTCAGGGTGGAAAAGACCACAGGGGCCTAATGTGGGAACATATCCTTGCACGTGTTTCCCTTTTCTGCAAAAGCGGTTTTGCAAAGAGGGGGAGCATGCGGAAGGGCATACTCACACAATCCTGTAGGAAGGAGCAGTTTGTGTTGACTGTATGCCTTCCCTCCCCCACAATTAACTCTGCTAATGTAAGACTAGGGGAGCTAATAGTGGGTGGGGGGAAGCCGGAGAGGGAAGGCTAGCATCTAACGATGAAAGAAAAATAGCTTTGCCAGCATCTGAGAAAAAGATGGCTACTTTTCTGCCATGTGGCCCAGCCTGTTCTTCTTTCTTTCCTACCCTGACATCTTGAACTCTGGAGATCTTTGAAAGGTAAGTGAGCGATCTGTGATGAGGTGGGGAGGAGCATGTGGAAACCTGTGGCTAGCAAAGCAGGCCTAGTGCCTGTGGGGACACAGCAGGCAGGAAGAAGTGGAAATATGCAGGGGGCATGTTGCAGTGTCTATGTGTTCGGTCATAAGGGAGAACAACCATCAGGGTGTTGTAACATATGTAACTTTGGGACTAGGACGTAAGTACTTGGGGGTGGGGGTGTAATTTTTAACTATTGCTAAATAAACTGCCATAACTCTAGGACTGCCTATAACTATATTTTGAGTAAGTGGCAAAAGATATATCCTTTTAAAGTTACTCATGTTGGGGGAAAAAAACCTGTGTTGAGTACTCTCAATACAAAAGGAAATTCAATTCAACGCCATCACTCTGCTAAACAAATAATTCCCTCAACACTGTCAAACTATTTACTAAATCTGCACTACAATTAATTTTCTCATCGTTCCCATCACCCATCTCCTTCCACTTATGACTGTAACTTTGTTGCTTGTATCCTTACAATTTATATACTGTAATTGATTGTTTCCTGATTGCTTAACTGTAACCTATGACTATCATTAAGTTTTGTATCATTAAGTGTTAAATTTGTACCCTATGACTATCATTAAGTGTTGTAAGTATTGTACCTTGATGAAGGTATATTTTATGTACAATGAGAGCATATGCACCAAGACAAATTCCTTGTGCGTCCAATCACACTTGGCCAATAAAAAATTCTATTCTATTCTATTATCCTGCATTCACATTATTCATACATTTGCATACATACAAAAACATGGTTTACAAATCTATTTTCATAAAAAAGGACATTTAATCTGATAAAAACATAAGAAAAAAGTCACTGATAGTCACCAGACAAACTTACTAGATGCATTCCGGTTCATTTGTGCCTAAATGTAAAGTAATTGAAAAACAAATTTTAGTAAAAACATATATATATATATTTTTGTAAATTAAGGGAAAAGTTGAAGGCAGGAAATATTCCAAAGGCAATATCAAATAATAGCCTTAGCTAATATGAAAGACACATATAAATAAAACATATAGGATAAATGTTTAGGTTCTTAAATTTGGAACATCAGATAGCATCATTACCTCACAATTGTTTTATGCAATACAATCATCCCATCTTGGTAGCTTGACATTACTACAGAAGTCCTCCATTTTTTCTTAACTGAGTTTGTGAAGCTGGCAAATATTATTTCTAAATAATAAAAATAATAAATACAACTATGGATGATTTTTAAAAACCAGCTGGCACTCTATACTGAAAGCCAATTATTCTATATAATTCTATATAAAAGTGGTTTCAACCAGCCTCTGCATGGTGCTCTGAATTCTGAGCCTGCTGTAAAAAATGTGCAGTTAACAAATATGAAACTAAAAACATGGAAAAGATAAACAAAACAAATCATAATAGCAGCTTATTTGAAGTTGATATACAAATTCAATCCCTTGGTATGCGATATGAATTACTGAATGACCAATTAAAAATTACTGGAACCATTTTGCCTAAGGTTAGGTGTCTGTCATAATCGTTCCAAAAGCTGTCTTGGAAATGCAGCTTGTAAACAAGCCCCATCCTAGTTTTGACTTGGCAAAGATCTGGGACATTTTATTTTTTTAGTCTTAAACTTATAAGGAAGTTTTTAGCTCTAAGGTAAAAAGAACGGCAGAATTCAATGTTCAAATCATATTGAGCTTAAAGAAACATCAGGATGGTCACAGGTCAGTGCTTTTACACAGATGTTACATTCCATCTTTTATAGGTCTACGACTGGGAAGGTAGAACACTGATAATATCAAGAAAATGGTTGGCTTCTTTACAGCTCCTAAAACACTTCTGGCTGCTGTAAAATACTGCATTCTTTCCATGATCCCATTTCAGGCTTGGCAACCAGCTTATACTTAAAACTGATTGTAGTGTCCCATAGACATTTGACCCTGCAACATTTTTTGCTGATTTCCAGTGGTTTTTTTGCTGTTTTCTGGAATGTATTTTGACTTATGACTTGATTCACTTAATGACTGCTTTAAAAACAATCATAAAAACAAGGCCAGTCATATGGGTGCCTGATTTATGGCTTATGATCGGAATTGTGGTCCCAATTGTGGTTGTAGGTCAAGGACTATCTGTGAATCAAATCCTGTTCTTATGGTGTGAGACTAATTAGATTCCAGGTGTGAAAAATGTTGATAAAAGATTATACTAGGATTTCTTATTGTCTTATTATTAATTTATTATTACCAGGACAAACAATTTTACAATTTTCATGGCATAAAACTAGCTGGCAGATTTGAGCGAACTGTGTATTACAGAATGTTACAGTATATAAAATCAATTACAATATTCTAGCTACAATTCCTTATCAAGCAGCACGATACTGCTAATTAAATATAATTTAATACTTACAAGACTATGTCTCTGTTAGCATAGGAAATAAAATAAGGAAAACATAATTACACATAGTTTTGTACATGCTATATGTACAAAAGGATATTCTTTTCTAATTTTCAAGGCTGAAGCATCAAACCACAGTGTTAATAAAGTTTTAAAATATTTCTGTTAGTTTAATGGGAAATATTTTTTAAAAAACCTCATGGACCTAATAGTAGCACTTTTTGTTTGATTGCATTTTGTAACTGTTCTTTAACAAAGTGTTGTTCAAAGTTGCAACTATCCATCCTAGAGTAAATTTGGGCATCTAGAATCTACATTATCATGATGTTCCCACAATTTATATAAAGTTGAAAGTTTTAATAAAGTAGTCAGCACCATCTAACACAACAGTATTGGGTTTTATGGAGTTTTGAATATATGTTGTATATACTGTAAACCTCTAAGACTCCTTGATTAGGTTGTTTACAAATATTCAGCAATTAAGATAAATAAATAAATTGGAATCTATGAACTATTCTGGAACATCTTTCATTTCTTTCCCCTAGGAGAAATAAGATATCTGGGAGTTTCCCATATTTGCAACAGAACAAAAACCAATGGATAATGGGAGTGAAATATTGGTTGATAGAATGATTTTGCTTCCACCCTCTTGAAACAAATCAAATTTGCGGAGTTATTCAGGATCATCCCTACAAAGTGTAGGCTATTCTGTAACTGGCTATACTGATGAAAACTTGTTTCTCATATTTTAGATATAAAATAAATAACAACAAAAAATCAAGAAAATGTCTAGCTCTTGCATGTCACAAGTAGTTTAAATGTCTCTCTAGCTGAACATAATTAAAGCATCTGACTTCAAAATACAAATGATGCCAATTTGAATTAAACAACTACATGTTTATGATATAGGGCTGCATAAATCTGTAGAAAATAGGTTTAAATATTAGTAAAACTGTAAAACAGAACAGCTAACCTACTCAGCTGTACTGTTTCTTTCTTTGATGTTGTTTTTCTCACTCCTGTTTTGTATTCATATATGTTCCTTGAATGTAACATTAACTGCTCCATTCTTTCTCCTTAATAAAACATTCTAAAATATGATAAAAAGTTATGCCAAATGAGTTAACATTCCTATGAAAGTATTAACTATGGTATATTTTCTCTATTACTATATTAAATAGCCTATAAAAGTTTACTTACAGATATAGCTGGTGAAAGTGTGATGTTTCCTATTGATTCTTTTAATTCATCCAAAGAAGGCACTGTATAATGAGAACTACAGTCTGAATGCACGGGTTTGATTTCCACACGAAACTTTCTGGGTTCATCATCTTCAGAGTCAGAATCACTTGAGGAATAAAAGTGGTTTTCTTTGGCATGTTATTTGCAGTTAAGGAAAAGATTGAGTGATCAACTAATGCAGGGTTCCCAAGCACCACTATGACAAATGTATCCCAACCCACTGAATGAATAAAACTGATAATTCACTGGGGCTAGAGCTGAGGAATAAATTAATATACGCCTTTTATTTAATAAATCGTAGTCCATATATCATGAAAAAGAAAGGATGTCTTATTGCCTTATATCAGTTTTCCATAAAACTCGTCATAAAATACTGCAGCTTACGAAAGACTAGCAGGCTGTAAATTGCTTTTGGCAAATCTCACAATCAATGAAGCTGCACTGAGATAGCAGTACAGCACATCTCTTCTGTCCCTTCCAGCCTAGCACTGGATATCCCTCCCAATATTCTTGCAAAATCTGCTTCCTCACAGTGGTCGCTAATAGCTGTCTCTGCTGAACAAGGGTCAGAGTTCTGCATAAAACCCATCTCCCTCTAGACATTTTCACCCTTTCTTTTGAAAGGAAAAAGAATGTGCTAAAAAAAGGGAGGGGGAGAACAGGGTGAGGGAACTGTTCTGTTGTTCCCTATTCAGATCACTTATGTATCAAAGTGGTCAGCTTGTGAGGAAAACTTCATTATTTTGCAACCAGCACTCCTCCGTGGGGGTTGAGATCCACACTCTTGAGAATGCCAAGTTACTGGTAATTAATATTGTATCCAACTACTGCAGACAGAATGCTTTATAAAATCATTTAATGCTTCATATATGAAAATACGAAGTTTAATGACAACAAAGGATATTCTGACAATCTTTAGGTTTAATGCTATACCCCTCATCATCTACATCTGGAATGTTCTGGAAGGAAAAAAAACTTATTTTAAAATATGTTTCAGTAGAACCCATACTCAATAGAAACAGCTAAAATACTACATGGAAAACAGTTAAAATGCTATATAAAAAGACTACATGAAAACAGTTAACTAATTTAGTCTTGAAATGAAGACACCCTTCTCAAAGCAGAAATAGTGAGGGGCTAAGTACAACTCTCAAAATTAACCCCTCATAGCTTGGAAGTAACAATCTTTGCAGCATATCCATGACCTTTAACTGCCTCTTTAAGGCCTCATCCTGTTGCTTAATATCCTGGCAATTGTATAGTTTTTCTTATGAAAGTAATTATTTTATTTATTTTATTTGTTAAATTTATTTGACACCTATCTTGCAATGGCCTATTCTAGGCAGCTTACAATAATAAAAAAGAAGAAAAATGAAAAAAGTGCAAACAGAAATAAAATAGAATAAACAAACAATGACAAAGGAACACAATGAGAATAATAATCAAAAGGATGAGCAAAAGGATGGATGGGCGGAGAGGAGTGTGTGTGTATGTGGGGTGGGGGGAATCAAGTCTGCCATCAATCTAGCAGCCATCTCCAGCACGGAATTCCCTCATCTGGTCCCTAGGCCAAGTGGCAGAAGATAAGAGTAAATAAGAGTAAAATAAGAGTAAGAGTTAATAAGAGTTAATAAGAGTAAAATCTTTAAAGTAAGAGGGCAGTACCAGAGACACAGTCATTAGTGCAGTTCCTTGTAGGTTAGCCACCAAAGACAATCATCCTTTGATTTATGACTTGCAGGAAGAGGATTTTCTTGGCAAAAGTTATGTAAAATGTTTGAACATCAGAACATTCTTACTTTTCTTGTTGGAAGCTGGCTAGGAAGGTCGCCAATAATGACCACACGACCCCAGCATCTGTCATAAATACATGCCGGTTGCCAAGCACCAGAATGTTGATGGGGTGCTGTGGGGACTCTGTGACGGTCATAACATTCTTTTTTCTTACACGTTTTATACTTTATTAGTATTCTTTTTTCTTTAAGTTTAATTTGTATTACTTTTTATCATCATAATCAAAATCCTTAATAAAATATATATATAAAAAAGAAAGAAAACGTCTTAAAATTATATAGAAAATTGTTTTTATATTCTGAAACTGATACAGAATTAATATAGTGGGGTACATGGGAAATAATAAAATAAAAAGCTTACTGAACACATATATGAATGAATTTGTTTACTAATTATTAAACAAAGTTTAGTGAAACATCCAGATAAAAAAGTAAATATTGTAGGTTCATCCAAGTTATAGATCATGATAGTTGTCAAACCACTAATTGCATGTATGACATAATTCTAGTTTTATCAGTGGAACATACGTTTTCTAAACATAGATTTATATATTATTTTATGCAAGATCGCTTTCTAGTTCAAACTATACCTTGTTTCCCCCAAAATAAGACATTCCCTGATAATAAGCCCAATTGGACTTTTGAGCGCATGGCAATAAGGCCAAGTGCTTATTTCAGGGTTCAAAAAAATATAAGACAGGGTTGGTATGTATTCCCACAATAATCTTCTTAGAGCTGAGAACTTTGTTTATGGGGCTCAAATGAATTCCATAATTTTAATGTCACACTTTTTTTAACCATTTAGTAACTATGTTTTAGAAAATGATCAAAGATACTTAAAATATATACAGTTGATCAAAACTGTATTTTATACAGGATAAAGTGTTATTCAAATAGCATGTGGATTAATCTTAAATTGCTTGGAAAGTGTATGTGATTCTTTTATTGTTGGAACTACAATACTGGCACTGACACTAAGTTTAAAATGGCACTTACACTAATACAAAAGGAGATTGGAATGTAATACAGTGCTGAGAGATGCCTAAGTCACTTCATTAAACACTATTACACAGTTATGACTAAAACTTAAGGTAAGATATGTGATCACATTGCATAGCAATGGCACTCCCATCAGCTCCCATTGTTATTAAGTGGGCACTACATAGGTTGCTAACTGAGGACCTTACACGACCATGACTTGGTATGAGAATTTGCACGTACCTGCTTGCACCCCTGAAACTGTATTCCTACACAGCTGAAATTGTGTCCTAAGCAAGCAGGTCAACTGGCAAGAGCTACATGTGGCAGATCTACACAACAAAATATGGGCAGGCAGGTGATGCCATGGGCTGGTGAATACCGCAAGCAGGTGCACAGAATATGGGTGGTCAGGCGCTATGGAGTACAAGTCCTCATGCTGCTGTGGGAGCAAAAGCAGCAGGAGCTTTTATACAACTGTAAATGTACACAACTCTGCTTATTGCAAATGATGATCACATGACTGCGGATGCTCTAACACTTGTATTTGTGAGCCAGTTGCCCATTGCCTGAATCGCAATCAGGGGACCATGGGGACACTGCAATGGCTGCAACTTCAAGGACTGGCTGTAAGTCCCCCTTGTTCAGTACTCTAGTAATTTCGAGCAGTTACTGTAATGTTGCTTCAGAAAATTCTGCCTATTTGCCATCTTGAGTTAAATTCTGATAAATAGCCAAAAATAGTTAGAAAGAAAACAGATGATAAAACTGTCACTTCCTTGAACTGTTTTATTATAACTGAAATTATTCACATACACCAAAGGTGCATTTTCAAAACCCACTTTCTAGGGTTTTTTTGAAGATGTTTCGGTCTGAAGAAGCTTCTTGGATGAGAAGCGAAATGTCTTTAAAGAAAAACCAGAAAGTCCAGTTGCCTCTTGAAAAAGCACCTTTAGGACAACCATGATCTGGATTACTGAGAATCTCCATTGACTTCATTCATTCATGCATTCATTCATACACTCATACAAACACACACTCATATTATTCATATATACTTACTACTGAATCTGCATCGGGACATTCTCTGTAAAAAAAAAGCACATACCAATAAATCAGATAATTGTTCTAAATATATGAATTGTCTAACTTTATTTTTCTATATATATAACCTCTTATTATTTCTAAAAGTCTTTAAAAGCAAAAGCTCTTGACATTTTACAATAAGAATTATTTTTATTTATTATTATATTTGTATACTGTCCTTCTCCCGAAGGACTCAGGGCGGTTCACAGCCAATAAAAAACAACAGAAAACATATAATACATATAAAACAGCTAAAAACAGTATAGAAAAATTATTCAATTGATGGCCTAAAACTTTTAAATACAAATTTAAAACCCCGTTTAAAACCCCTGATTTAAAACCCCAATTTAAAACTATATTCACGCTAGTCCTGCTCTTCGAAACAACAACGTCTTCAGCTCGCGGCGGAAGGTCCGGAGGTCGGGGAGTTGACGAAGCCCCAGAGGGAGCTCGTTCCAGAGGGTAGGCGCCCCCAGAGAAGGCCCTCCCCCTGGAGATCGCCAGCCAACATTGTTTAGCTGACGGTATCCGGAGGAGGCCCTCTCTGTGAGAGCGCACTGGTTGGTGAGAGGCTACTGGTGGCAGTAGGCGGTCCCGTAAATATCCCAGCCCTAAGCCATGGAGCGCTTTAAAGGTGATAACAAGTACCTTGAAGTGAACCCGGAAGACCACCGGGAGCCAGTGCAGACTGCGCAGGAGGGGTGTTACGCGGGAGCCACAAGGTGCTCCCTCTATCACCCGCGCAGCCGCATTCTGGACCAGTTGGAGTCTCCGGGTACCCTTCAAGGGGAGCCCCATGTAGAGAGCATTGCAGTAGTCCAGGCGGGATGTAACAAGGGCATGAGCGACCGTGCATAAGGAAGCCCGATCCAGAAAGGGGCGTAACTGGCGTATCAGGCGAACCTGATGAAAAGCTCCCCTGGCGACGGCCGTCATATGATCTTCTAAAGACAGCCGTACATCCAGGAGGACGGCCAGATTGCGAACCCTTTCCGTGGGGGCCAATAGCTCACCCCCAATGGTCAGCGATGGAATTAGCTGACTGTACCGGGCCGCCGGCATCCACAGCCACTCGGTCTTGGTGGGATTGAGTCTGAGTCTGTTCCTCCCCATCCAGACCCGTACGGCTTCCAGGCACTGGGACATCACTTCAACAGCCTCGTTGGGGTGGTTAGGGGTGGAAATATACAGCTGAGTATCATCAGCGTATAGATGACAACTCACCCCAAGACCACAGATGATCTCACCCAGCGGCTTCATATAGATGTTGAACAGAAGAGGCGAGAGAACCGACCCTTGCGGCACCCCACATAAGAGGCACCTCGGGGCTGATCTCTGCCCTCTGTCAACACAGTCTGTGACCGGTCGGAGAGGTAGGAGGAAAACCACCGATGAACAGTGCCCCCCACTCCAAGTCCCCCGAGCCGGCGCAGCAGGATACCATGGTCGATGGTATCAAAAGCCGCTGAGAGATCTAATAGGACCAGGACAGAGGAACAACCTCTGTCCCGAGCCCTCCAGAGATCATCAACCAACGCGACCAAGGCTGTTTCCGTGCTGTAACCAGGCCGGAAACCGGACTGGAACGGATTAAGATAGACAGTTTCATCCAGGTACTGGGGTAACTGTCGTGCAACCACACTCTCAACAACCTTCGCCACAAAGCGAAGGTTGGAGACAGGACGATAATTTGCTAAAATAGCTGGGTCCAGGGAAGGCTTCTTGAGGAGGGGCCTCACCACCGCCTCTTTCAAGGTGGTAGGGAAAACACCCTCCATCAAAGAAGCGTTCACAATTTTCTGGAGCCAGCCTCGTGTCACCTCCCGGGTGGCCAGTACCAACCAGGAGGGACACGGGTCCAATAAACATGTGGTCGCATTCAATCCCCCCATTAACCTGTCCATGTCCTCAGGAGCCACAGAATCAAACTCATCCCAGATAGTAACACCAAGACCTGCCTCCCCCACCCCGCCCGGATCTACCCAATCTGTGTCCAACCCTTCCCGAATCTGAGCGATTTTATCAAACAGATATTGTCCAAATTCCTCAGCTCGACCCTTTAAGGGATCCCTACCACTCCCTGATGGAGGAGCGAGCGGGTCACTCTAAACAGGGCAGCCGGGCGGTTATCTGCTGATGCAATGAGGTTGGAAAAATACTCCCATTTTGCCACCCTCATCACCACTAGATAGGTCCGAATTTGAGACCTAACTAGTGTCCGGTCAGATTCGGAGCGGCTGGCCCTCCAGATACTCTCTAGGTGTCTTCTCCGGCGCTCCATCTCCCTCAGCCCCTCGGAGTACCAAGGGGCTAAACGAGATCGGCACCGGGTCAGAGGCCGCAAAGGCACGACTCGATCTAGAGCACCAGCCGCCGCCCGATCCCAGGCGGCGACCAGAGTTCCAGCCGAGTTGTGGGCTAAATCCTCAGGGAATGGCCCAAGCTCCATCTAGAACCTTCCAGGGTCCATCAGGCGCCTGGGACAGAACCAGCGAGTCGGTATTAATTATAAAATAATTTGTGTGCTTTTATTATAACATTTTTTATATTTTTGTCTGAAACATACTTACATAGATTCTGGATCTTTTTCCTTCTTAATAATCCCTGACAATCCAAAATGCTTTCTTTTTCTTGGCTTTATTCCTGCAAGTAATTATTATTAGATAGAAATTAAAAAGTACATTATTCAGCATACATTGAAATAATGCACTTGTGTAGCAAATATGAAGATAATTTATTTCATGAGATTACCATATGTCATTACACCAGCACTGCCAATAAATTGGAATACTTATACATTGGACTACTTAGTCCATTAAAATTAAATCATTTAATGTTTTTATTCTTCAACATGGCTCTGAATCAAGATTTCTGCTTATATCCAGGGTACTTAAACATTGTATTTGCCATGAGCCCATAAAATTTCAAATGACTTGTGTGACATGTGTCATCTTTGTTAAATCTGTCAAGTTAAATTCAACTTGATCTGCTTGGTCAAATTGAATGGCAGCTTATCCAGTGCAATCCCCACCTGTTAATATTTGCTTACAAACTTTTCAGGGAATCAAAACCCATGTTTAGGTCTGGGGATTAGGCCTCTCAATATTGTTCTGGTTCTGATCAAAAGGAAATTGAGTTAAGTGATATCAGTAGGCTTTGAGTTAGGCTGGCTGGAGTCCCTTGTCAGGTGCATAGCATGTTGTTGATCAGATATGCCACCTTTGTTATTCTTATGTTTTGTACTTTTTTGTTCCATTTTTTTTTTTGGCTGTCTGCTGTCTAGAACCAATTGAAATTGGACGGCATCGACACTGAATAAACAACAATAATAATAAATTTATGTTAACACCATCCTAGCATGTACTTAACTTTCCCAATTTGTTAAACAGCTCATACATCAAGGTTTTTATCTAAGGCAGGGGTGTCAAATTCAAGGCCCGGGAGCCGGATCTGGCCCATGGAGTGCTTAGATCTGGGCCGTGGGCCCGCCCTGCAAATAGCGAAGGACCGGCCCATATTGCCTCTGCCAGCAAAAACGGAGCTCGGGAGAGCCATGTGCGGCCTGCCCGGGTTCCGTTTTCAGCTGCAATGGCCTCCTGCAGCCCTCTGCCAACAAAAATGGAGTGCAGGGAGACTGCACGCGACTTGCCCGTACTCCATTTTCAGCCGCAACAGCTGCCTTCAGCCTTCTGCCAGCAAAAACGGAGCCTGGGCACTTTTTGTTGCTTCTCATATGACCATATAAAGCAATCTGTGGCTCACAACTGATCCTGTTAAATCGAAAAAGACATAATATGTTCACAACTGATCCTGTTAAATCAAAAAAGACATAATATGTTCATCTTCAGGTATTTCACTTAATATTTTAACATAGATTATTCCTAATGATTATCAAAAAGAACCTATATTGGATGTTTTAAATCATTGTACATGTTTTCAATCATTTTTACAATGAAGAAAAACTTACCCTCAACTGCGCTGGCTGTATTACATTCTTCAAATTCAATTAGTCCTGAAAACAAGAGAAAAACATTACTCTTTAGGTAATTCTTTTGTGTTATGCAGTAGTATATTATTGCTTGTCCATAAAATGCCAAATAGCATAGTAGTATTCAATAGCTACCTTGGAGTGGAATTCCTGTTTGTAGGAAGGACATATTTAAGGATCAAAAACAGCACCTGTATGTGTGTGTATATACAGAAACATATACATACACATGCAAGCTCTTGTGTCAAGGTTAGAGAGACCAAAAATCTGGGCAAATCTCAGAGACAGTCTGAGCCAGATCTTAGTAATATCGAAACAGAACAGACCTGGAAGGCATGTATTAGCTTAAAATTTAGTTCCCATTTTAAAAAAAAAAGGGGGGGAGGCGGGAGAGGATGGATCCAGGAAACTACAGACGTATCAGTCTTACATCAATACCTGGGTAGATTCTGGAAAAGATAATCTAGCAATGAATCTGTGAACACCTAGAGGCAAGCAAAGTCATAACCAAAAGCCAATATGGGTTTGTCAAAAACAGATCATGCCAGACAAATCTTACTGCATTCTTTGACAAAATAACAAAATTAGTGGATCAGAAAAATGTTGTTGATATAATTTACTTGGACTTCAGTAAGGCATCTGATAATGTGGACTATAACCTACTACTTCCTAAAATAGAAAAATGTGGATTAGACAACATCACCACCAGATAGATTGGTAATTGATTGACCAACTACATTCAACGTATGTGTAGTCCTCAATGTTTTTATGTACACTGAGAGCATATGCACCAAGACAAATTCCTTGTGTGTCCAATCACACTTGGCCAATAAAGAATTCTATTCTATTCTATTCTATTCTATTCTATTCTATTCTATTCTATTCTATTCTATTCTATTCTATTCTATTCTACTCTACTCTACTCTACTCTATTCTATTCAATGGAACTGCAACTACATGGAGGGAAGTATGCAGTGGGGCACCCAAGGGCTCTATCTTAGGCCCAGTACTCTTCAAAATTTCCTCAATGATTTAGATGAGTGGGTAGATGGGGAACTCATCAAATTTGGAGTTGAATCCACTACCACAGGAATGGTATTTTATCATCAAAAACCTAAGGCCAAGATCACCAGTGATCCTTCTGAAGAAACTTTTTTTTCTGCTTGTACTTATTTGAAGCCCCAGAATTCACCTCATTGAATCAACAGAAAAGTATAATCAAATCACCCCACAATTAATACATTTATAATAGTTACTGACATTATATATAAATGTAAAAGAATATTATACAATACCGTATATTTAAATGTTTTAAAGAATTAAGATAGCTAGGCTGCTGGCAAGAGTCATTGAATACGTAACTCTGTAAAGATTTAAAAAGATAAAGACACTCTTCAAACTGAGCTTGACTCCTGGTGACTACATAGACAGATCAGTGTTGTTTTTTGCATTAATATTAAGGATACCATCTTCTTCTGACTATTCTTCCTACTTCTGAGTTGTCTATAGCCTTGGGATTCCTTGGTAGTCTTCCATTCAAGTACTAACCACAGACCCAACTCTACTAAGCTTCCAAGAAGAGACAAGGTTGGCCACATGCTGCCATCTATTGAACGCTCAGATAAATTTACACAACTCCAAACTGATTCCCCAGTTGAGTTCTATATGCATTAAATTCAATCATATGTATAAACAAAAGCAGCCTTGTCATTTAAATGGTGAAAATTAGATGGCTACAGTATAATATAGATTTTCAAGAGGATAAACAAATACAAATTAAGTCACTGACCCATCAGCATCATTATCATCATCCATCTAAATAGGAACCTTCTAATTATTTTAAATATGGGAACAGAGCCAAATCTATTTTGAAGTTCTTATGGTATGTTTTGTTTTACAACAGAAATGTTCAGCACTAAAGGAACAATAAGAAGTCTTGAAAATTCACAGATCTCATAAGTCACCTGTCACTTAATCAGTAACAGCTCTGAAACAGTTTGGTTTGAGAATGGGGTCATGGCAGGTCAACTGATACAACTGAAATACTCAGTTCAAATTAGACCAGTTAGAACATGTATCAAATATGTAAATAGAAAAAGAAAGAAAATAATGGATGCCGAAAAAATTTAATTGGTGAACCGTTCTTGAATATTCTTAAAATGCATCAATAATAGCAAAAACTTTAGGATTTCTAAACAATCACAAATCAAAGTGAAATACATTTAGCAAATATCAACTTGTAGGACTATTTTCAAAAGCAATCCTTACTTAAAAATAACATAAGTACTTCTTCATACATGTAAGAAAACTGAATGGCTGGTTTTAGAGTAAAACAAAAGATTCCCTTCCCTGCCCCCATCTCCTAGTAGGAAGTCATGCATGAAAGGAGGACAATTTTCTCAAAACTACATATGCCTCACATGGTGCTTCAAAACCGCAAAGCTTTGCGTGTCTGGCTCAGTGCCAGTTGACAGCTCAGCTGGAAATCAATGCACATTCTATCCCTCTTGCAACATGTCACTTTTGAATTGTTTCTGCAGTAGAAAGTTTATTCAACCTCTTTCTCAAATGCAGTGGACCGACCATCATTCTGCTATTTAATCATAGTCGAACAAGTTATTTTTTTGACAGCACTAAAGCCGGAGTGCAATTCCTAATGAACAGCTTGATACAAGTGGAATTTCAACTGTTTTAGTCTCAATTAATTTTGCTGTCAAAACAAATGACTGTTCCTAGTGTTTAGATGTAAAAGCTCAATCACAAAGGTTAATTTTGCATTATAAACACATACACAATCTTTCTGTTACTAACTCCTCATGCCACTTCATATTTAACATTCAATACAAATATTGAAAACTGAAGTTAAGAGAAATACTGCTAAGTAAAAACCAAAACCATTGCTAAATGTACAATTATTCAATGTATATTCACATAATCACGATATAATTAGTTATTGAAAAAGTTGGCATATGAACAATATCATTTATATTATAAAATATTTAATAATGTATGAAAAGACAAAGGGGTCCTAACCATACTATAAATCCATTAACATTTCTTCAGACTTTTTCTTTTGGATTAAGACACTGGTTTTCACTATTTTAGAAACCTAAAAAGTCATGTTCAGTTTATATAATTCCTTAATAAAAAAAGTTTTATTTACAAAAAAAGTTTCATAGAACTTATGAGTTGTATTAGTCAATATGTTGCAAAAATACTTTTGTGAAGTAACAAAAATATTTTTGCAGTAAAAATATGCACTGAACTTGGGCAAAATAGGACACTATTTTCACAACATGCATCTTACTGCATGATTTTCACAACATGCAGCCTACTCAACACTCTCGCGTGGCTTGTGGATTATTTTTTTAAAAAAATTCAACGAATCTACTGTTGCCAAATGTCACCATCACAGCCTAATTTTCCCAGCTATCTTCATCCTAAAAAATCAATACCAACAGGTGCCTCTAATATCTCAATGCTTCATTAACATTGCTAATCAGCATGCCAGATATTCCTTTATGGCCCACTATTATTTTTAATATATTAATGTGGGCCTTTTCCTTCTACCAGTTCAGCCTGTTCTAGGATGAGAAAATATGTCTTATTAAAAATATGTTTTTATACTATATAGCTCCCACTCCAAGAAACAGAATTTAAACTGGAATTGTTTAGATTAGTCCATTAGCATTTCACTTCTAGCTGCCAGCTTCAAAATAACGCGCGCCCCCCTTCCCCGCCCCCTAGTACCACCACCACCACCACCCTGTGTTCCTTAGTACCTACTGGTTTTGAAACACTCTTCATGAATTATTAGACCTATCTACTCTGCCTCTACTCAACTTATAACCAAGTCATTTAACCTAAGCCTAAACTCAGCCTACTTAGGACTCAGTTCTGAAATTCTGACGGGCGGCCTTTCCCTTCCCCCAGTCAAGTGGTTGCATGTTGGGTGTTTTGCAACCAGCCTGCAATTACAGTTTTTTGCTGTGTCCTGCAATCATAGGACGGCAGGAAAGAAGGAAGACATATTTTGAGTCTATTTTTCTACACAATAAACTCATTAGTTTCCAGACTCAATAAAATATGTTTAAATTAAAGAACATAAAGTGGATTTTTAAATTAAATGTAAATGTTAATTTTATCTAGCCTGGATATAGGTACATTAAAAGTTGCTCTTAAGACTAAGCCAATTTCATTTGAGGTAAATTGAATTAAAGGAGGATTGTCAGTGTAAAAAGTATCAAGTTCAACTGTTTCTTAAAAATGAATTTTAACAGTTTAGCAATCCCTAAATTTTATTTTTTAAGTAGAATTATACACATGTAGAAAGTATATTTTATTTGTTCATTCAATTTATATGGCTGCCCATCTGAAATATATGACTCTCAATGGCTTACAACACTTAAAACACTACATAAAACAGTTAGTTTGGTGTAGTGGTTAAGGCATCAAGCTAGAAACAGAAATTGGGAGTTCTAGTTCCATCTTCGGGCCAAGCCTGCAAGGTAACTTTGGGCCAGTCACTTTCTCTTAGCCCTAAGAAGACAACAAAGGCATACTGCTTCCAAAATTTTGCCAAGTAAACTGTAAGGATTAGCCCAGGTAGACACCATGAGTCAACACTGACTTGTAGGTCCTGAATGAATGAATGAATCAAATCAATCAATCAATCAAAAGAATGACTAAATGAACAAAACTCCCTTTTAGTCCCTATTTTTGTGTAGAGTTGGTATGAATGTATGGACCTGAGCATTTACTAGCCAGATGTACTTCCTGACAATCACATGGAGTTTGCAGCAGACATTCTTTCTTTGCGTCCTAGGAGAGAAACATCTAACACTACCTAGGATTGAACTCTCAACCTTCTGAGTGGGGGGCGAGTGGTCTTCACTACCACACTGCTTGAATGAATGAACAAAGGGTATTATAAAAACCGTATAACATCAGCAACAGTCAAAGTCAAAGTTTAAGAAACCAACAACTACAATCAATATAACCATTGAACAGATTTTATTGAACATATTTTATATTGTTTATTGAACAGATTTTATATTGTTCAATATAACCATTGAACAGATTTTATTGTGCATCTGGATCAAAGCTGAATGGCAAAACCTTGCCTTCAATGGCTTTAAGAAAGCTATTTTAAAAAGAATATGGGAAAAAAACCCCAAACAAAAACTCACCAGGTCTGTCTTTGCCTGTGCCTTTTAACTCAGCAAATTTTTGTATCAGACTTTCAACTGTTGTGTTTGCCATGTTATTTCTAAATTCTTCATGGACCTTTCAAGAAAAAAATAGTTTAACTGAAGATTATTGAGCAATTTTAATACTGCAGAAGTTTAAAAATGAAAGAGAAAGGCTTTATAGCAGGTGTGTCCAACCCATGGCCCATGGGCTGCATGCAGCCCTGGACAGCTAGTAATGGGGCCCCACAAGATAATAATGAATATAAAAAATAAACAAAATGCTATTTAGATACATTAACTATATTATATATATTTATATGCAGCCGAAGACAGTTTTTCACTCAATGCAGCCCAGGCAAGCTAATAGGTTATAGTAATCGAATATGAATGATTTATTCAGAGAAATGGTCTCTGCAAATATTCTGAATTTAAGGTATTTCGACTTCAGTTTTTTGCAGTCTCTATGAAAGACAGAGCCAGGCAACTTCATTCTCCATTTTTTGTAATATATTATTTTTCTTTTAATCATTAACTTTTGTTTTCTCTTGTAACTTTGAGTGATGGCTTCCATTTTGTATCTTTTTCTGTATCCTTGCTATTTAACTTACCGTATTTTTTGGACTATAAGATGCACCAAAGTATAAAACGCACCAAGATTTCGAAGAAGTAAACAAGAAAAAAAAGTTTTTCCCCTCCCCAGCCCCCAAGAGCACTCTGCAGGCCTCCCAAACCCTCTGTGTGTCCCATTTTTGCAAAAAACAGGCCCATTTTTTGCAAAAACAGGATGCGCAGAGGGTTTGGGAGGCCTGCAGAGTGCTCCTGGGGGCTGGGAAGGGCAGAAAAGCAACACGTGGGGGGTTTGGGAGGCCAAAAACCGAGTCCGTTTTTCGCAAAAATGCGGCATGCAAAAGGTTTGGGAGGCCTGCAGAGTGCTCCTGGGGGCTGGGGAGGGCAAAAAAGCCCCCATTTTTGCGAAAACGGGCCCATTTTTGGCCTCCCGATCCCTTCATGTGTTGTATTTTTGCCCTCCCTGGACCCCAGGAGCACTCTGCAGGCCTCCCAAACCCTCTGCGCATACTGTTTTTGCGAAAAACGGGCCTGTTTTTGGAGACATGCCAGGTTTCGGGAGGCAAAAATGGCTGCATTCGGTGTATAAGACACACCAACATTTCCACCCTTTTAGGATGGAAGAAAGTGCGTCTTATACTCTGAAAAATACGGCAATTCAAACTTTTTTTCCCAGTTGTTATTTCTCTCTTCATCTTTATAAACCTTTTTGATTTCTCCTTTTGTGGAGGTCAACATTTTTCAATTTCTCTAAGTACTCTTGAATATTTTATATAATTGGGAACTTTTCTCTTGACATGGAAATCTTCCAAGAATTCTAAAAATGCTATAGTATTTGATAGAAGTAATTTTTTGGCCCAAGTATTTAGAAAGGTTAATTTAGCTAAATAGATATGGGTTAAATATGTTTTTGCTTATTTGTAGTTATAATTAATATGAGGCAGCAGCTTCATTTCCCATGTTTGTATGATTGTATGATGAAAGTTTATTTTATGCCATATTTTCACTTATAGATAGAAAATTTCCCAGTGATCCAAAGGGAAGAACCACATGCTGGCTTCTGTCTCAGATGTTCTCTAAATATAATCAAGAAGCAGTCACTAGTATTGCAACAACCAGAAATATAAAAAATTAATTATGCCTTTGAGAAAAATGCATTATTCACATTATACTATTATTTATTGATAAAATATTTGCTCCATATGTAAACTTTCTTCTTCTTATTCTAGATACAAAAATATTTAAATTTAAAATATTTGTACATTGTATGATAAAAATATAATACAATATTTATATTTAATGCAATATTTAAAAACTGCATTACACTTATACTATTAAATCTTTCCAAATAATTTCAAACAAATATTAAATACGAACCTTGATAAGATGGCAGTTCAGATATGAAAGACTCTTCAATTCAGAATATGATTAATGAAATACAATCAATGACTCACCTCTCCAATCTGTAAATGAATTTCATTTATTGTAATTGAAAAACATTCTATAATTTCCTTCATATGGAAGAGATGCATTTCTTCAATATCTTGAAATTTCTGTAATATAAAAAGATTTTAATTTAACGCCAATGAAAAAGATTTATGATCAACAATTCTTCTCAAAAAGAACATTAATGCAGATTTAAAAATGTCTCTGGAGTTAGGATTTATGTGCAAACGTTTCCTCTGAAACCCAATTACAATAGTATCTATTCAACCTGAATTTTGTATTCTCTTCTATCAGACTCCTTGCAAAATGCTACAAAATTAAAGGGAGGAAAACTGTCTGTAAGGATGGAATAAAAATTAACCAAGGTTTTAGTTATTTTATATATAATGGGTAGGGCTCAGATTTAGATTTGCTTGAAATAGACATTCTGGTTCAGTGGATTTGCTTCATGATAACTTTCAATTTAACAAATTGGAGATAAAGCTTACCTGGGAAGTTTCATTCATCTTTTGTTCAAACTCAGATTTTGCTACAGCATATTTTTCTACATATAATTTGTACATCTCGGTAGCCTTCTTGGATTTTACTGCTGCCTAGACAAATCAGAGGAAGAATGTATTTTACCATAAATTTAGTTCTGACTGGTTTTGGGAGCAGAATTAGCCAGGATTGGTTGAGAGTTCTTGCTAATGCATAGGATCCCAGAATTATAGATTACTCTGGGAGGTAAAAACAAAACAAAACAACATTCTGGAAGAAGGCAATGACAATCAATGTCTGCCAAGAAAAATACATTTGACAGTTGAGTTCAAGCAACCTTTACCTTTCCTTACTTGTATTCATTGGCTCTCAGAGTAAATATCAATTCTTATCATACATAACTCATAAAAAATTAACAGAACATCAAATGTTTTAATAAAATATATATAACAACTTTTTTTCCTGTAACAGCCTACATAACAGTTTTATTATAACGTAAGTGGAAAATGATTGTTCAATCTATTTTTTTTATTCCCATTAAAAATCTGTACTCTCAAACAGGAATAGGACAGCCCAACAGTTTAGGAAAAATATAAGTACTGAGGGTGAAGTAACTTCTGTTCCTCTTTTGGATTTCAGATGAATAATGGCCCCAAATAAAATAAGCATTTCTACAATTTGTCAAAGCTGAACAATTTTTTTTTTTTAGATTTAGATTATGGATTACTGGCTACTTTAAGACATTTGACTTATACAGTCACCAGAATTGATTGTCTACATTTTCAGGAACCCACAACAAAATGTTTAAGTCAATGTATTTACCTTTTGGGGAATAAAGTCGCAAAATGATACATTTCAGCTTAAATGTTTGCTAATGCACTACTATTCCAGTAAGCAAACAACATGTCACACTTATCATTAATATTGTCTCACCTAGGAAAAAAAATCTGTAATTTTTCACGCTGAAAAATACAAAAACAAAAGAAAGGCTTAAAAAAGTTACCTTGTCTATTTCTCTTTGTGTTGCACCTTCTTTTTTCAAACGTTCTTGTTCCACGCATTTTGAATTATAGTTTTCTTTTGCTTTTTGCAGTGCTTGGGTAATACTCTGAAAATTTTGAACTGCTTCCAAAGTCCCAGAAACTTCTTCCTTGGTCTGTTAAATATCATACAGGTTTTAAATTCTACCAATTCATTATTTTATGTAAGACAATTAAAGAAAAATTAGGAATATATATAACCTTTTTATGAGCTTTTATTTGTTCATCTCCATATTTCTGCACTTCTTTTATTAGTTCTTGCAGCTTTCGAACAAGTTCTAGATGACAGCATGCTAGTTTTTCAGTTGATGATTTGAAAACATCCCAGACTGGTGCAAATGTCCTAAGAAGAAGTGAAAATGACAATAGTTCAGTACCAAAATTATGTGGAAGGTAATATATTATGCAACGTTTTCCTACACTGTAGGATGTATTTTTAAAAAGATTCCTAATTAATTATTCCAGAAGCAAATATTGTGCTTACAGTTAGCCACCTAAATGTGGATAAGGTTAGAGCTGGATCAAACTCTCAAGAGTCAAGTACAATTGTCATAGCCATTTACTGCAATTCAATATAAATGAATACTCTGATCTTATTATTAAACTGAAAAAAAGTATTCACAGGATTTTCAAATGTCTTTACATTTATAGAACAGAACCCACAGTAGTTACATGACTTAAACTCAGCACTCTGTTATGGATATGGTAGAACTTATGTCAAGTAGAGTTGAGGAAAGCAAGATCCAGTTAACTTCCTGAGGTGCAGTTTAACCTCAAGAATAGAGTCAGAAATTTTTTTCATTGTGGAATTTACCATTGTATTCCTAGCAAGAATTCTAGCACTTGTAGATTCTATTTCTTCCAGGTTTTCAGACAGCCACTATAATATAATACTGAAATTTCAAATATTAATGGGATTGTGTTGAGAAAAGCAGAAAAGCCACCCCAATGCTTTCAGTCGGCCTTTCAATTATTTCTGATATTAAACCAGAATCTGAATCAAGCTATATTGCTATTAGACTCCATCAACTTACCCAATCTGTGAATAGTTGCTTGCTGATTTGGCGAGCTTTGTCATTGACCTTGAATAGGCCTCCTCTATTGTAGCCCTATTAAGAAAAAAGAACAACTTTGTTTTGTTTGCTCAACAAAGTGCAAAATCTATATTGTTCTTAGAATAATTAATTAAAACAGAAATCACTATTTATATTAGTCCAACTTTTAATTGAGGTCAGTTAGAGGTAGTTTGGTACAGTGGTTAAAGCATAAAAGCTAGAAACTTTAAGACCATGAATTCTAGTTCTGCCTGAGACAGTCAGCTAACTAACCTTGGGTCACTCATTTTTTTTCTCAGTTCTAGATAGGAGGAAATGACAAATCACTTCTGCAAAAATGTTATCAAGAAAACTGCAGGGTCTTGTCCAAACAGTCTCTGAGAATCATACACGAATGGAAGAAAAAGAGATCAACATCTCCACAACTGTAAACTTTCAAAGTACTAACATGCTAGAACCTCAGTTCTTTCCTTTAATGTGTAAAGAAAAGAAGCTTTGTCCTAGAATTTGAATATTAAAAAAATTCATTTGCTTGCAAACAAAACACCAATCCGGTTTTTTTTTTCTAATCCCTGTTATGATGTCATCACAATTTTTCCTCATAAAATTAGACTTAGCTTGCATTATTTTATTTTATTTTTTATTTTATTTTTTACATTTATATCCCGCCCTTCTCCGAAGACTCAGGGCGGCTTACATTGTGTAAGGCAATAGTCTCATTCTATTTGTATATTTATATACAAAGTCAACTTATTGCCCCCCCAACAATCTGGGTCCTCATTTTACCTACCTTATAAAGGATGGAAGGCTGAGTCAACCTTGGGCCTGGTGGGACTAGAACCTGCAGTAATTGCAGGCAGTTGTGTTTAATAACAGGCTTCTTACAGCCTGAGCCACATTATGATGTTTGGTCACATCATCAACCAGATTATTTAGACTGGATTTTTATCAACCTACTGAATTCCTCCCAAAGACCTGGGATAGGCAGATGTTTATTAATATTAAAAGTATTATCGCAGAATGTAAGGTATTCCAAGTAAAGCTGCCTCTTACATTGACTGATGATGATTTTGTCAATGCCGATAGTATTCAAATGGTGTTTCAGATATTTTGGGATTGAATCCAAGGACCCTGTTACTATTGGTACTGTTTTTGCTTTTTTTGTCACTTCTATTTGCAGATCTTTATATTTAGTGATTTTCTCATTCTTTCTCGTCTTTTTATGTACATAACAATTGCCAGTTTTTTAGCTTGTGTTGGACTTCATACTCGCTGAGTGCATCCTAAAAACCTAATATGCCATAATCTATTGGCATAGTACATGTGCATATCCAAGCAAATCAATTTCCATCTGTCAATTGCAAATCCAAGTGGCTTTTTGCAATTGACAGATGGAAATTTTGTCAATAAATTAATTTGCTAAGTGCAATCCAAGATTTTTTGTTATGCGGGGTGGGGAAGAAGGGTAGGATTTTTGAGAGGGGGAGGGGGAGGCAGGAGATCTGTGCACTGCTGAGCCTAGCTGGTCGAGGCTTTCTGGCCCCCTCAGTTGCAGTGTTCCCACAGTCTTTGCATGCTGCCAAGTGCCCAAATTTCAGTCACATGAGCCCAAGCATGCTGCAATGGTTGGAACTTCAGGCACAGCTTGTAAGTCCCTGAAGTCAGGGCCATCATAATTTTGAATGGTCTCTGAACAAGTGGTCATAAGATGAGGACTACCTCATCATTTATATTTTGAAAATTATACCACCTCTTTTTAATTCCACAAAAGCTTATTAATAAGTTGAGTTTAAACAGTAAGTAATAAGTACAAATATTATTGCAATCTGCTGAAGGATTTCAGCTCCCCTTGGCACATGGAGGGAAAATTCTTCCGCAATCTACAAATTTTCAGAATTTCAGCTCTGTTTCTGCAGCTCACAGAAGGATTTCAGCTTCCCTCCATCTCTTCCACTTGCAACATTCCCTATCCAACTTCCTCACTGACTTTATGGGGAGCTGACAGAAAGATTGCAAATGGCAATCACGTGATTGTGGGGTGCTTGTCTGAAAGTGCCAGGTGACTGTGGGAGGGAATGGCACAATGTTCTACAACGGCTGGAAGTGTTTTACGGGTCACAAACCTTTCCAAGATTGTGGTAATTTTGAATGGTTGTTAAACAACCGGTTGTAAATTGAAGATTACCTGTCTAAAACCAACAAAATTCACTATGCCCTCCAAAGCATAGCCTTCTCTTTAAAAATCATCCCACGTTAGCAAATATTTGCAGTTACTATTTCCTGTACATGACTTTGATCTCAACAACTGGTTCAATTTTTAGCAGATAAGTATTAGTTAGCATCAAATGCCATTGAGTCGGTTGCTTCCTTTATTGCTTTCCTAGAAAATTATTTTGTCTTCCCCTCCTACTGCTAGTCTCAACTTTGGCAAACCATCATATTTCTATCTTTTGCTCTCATCACTGTCCAAGTATGTTTTTCTTCTGCTTGTTGATATTACTTCAAGGGAAGAATCACCCTATTTGGTCTAGGTTGACTGAGTCATTCTTTCTGCAGTCCCCTATGTGTTTAACAACCATCTCCTAATTCACAATTTGAAGATATGTTTCTTCTTTCTCACTGTCCAGCTTTCACAACCATATGTAAGTTCATTGTTTAAAGAATTCTGATCTTTCTGAATGGAATCTAAGATTGACTTTCCCCCTTCATACTGAACATTTACCTGGATATTTTAAACTTAGGTTTTTACTTTAGCAATAAACTAAGTCTTCTTTCTTTTGGGCTAATAAAATATTATAATCTGCATATCTCTAATTCTTATGCTTTCAGCCTCCAATATTGATTCCAGCTTTCATTACCTCCATTCCCATAATTTTTTATAATATGTTCCCTGTCTCATTCTTTACCCTACCTTTTACACATAATGAAATGTAAACTACAAAAATGTTGAAACTGGGAATAAAAGAATTTTCCAATAGCAAACAATAAACAAAACACTCACTACACTGGCTCCAAATCTCATGAGGCAAAGAAAGAAATAATACTGCTAGTTTGATAGCTAATCATTGTCCAAAGATAGAGGATTGACTGGTTCTCTACTCCACCTCCTACCCCCGTGCACGTGTGTGTATTCATCCATTTATCCTCCTACCCATTCATCTTAAACATCATGAAGTAATACTGGCAGACTCCTCTTGAAAAAAAATTCAGACTGCCTTTTCTACCCCATAAGACTTTTTCCACATAGATTTTTTTTGGACTCCATCAGTCTTCTGAAATGGTTCTGAGGCTCATCTATCAGATATTGCCTGGTCAAAGATAGCAGCATGGAAAGTATGTAGATGATTTGATTATTTGTACTTGCAGCTAAGAGAAGCATCTGGAACACGTAAAGCATGTGGTGGGAAGTCTCCACAAAGCTTATATAATTCTTAACCTTCTAGGTGCGCCCTTGGTTTCTAAGAAACAAAATACCTGGGATTTAGAATGGATACCCTTGTTAGACCAGATTCATTACTCTAAAATAGAGGCGATTCATCTGGCTAGTTTTCCTGAAATGAAGAAGTGAAAGCCTTCTTAACTTTAATTTGGAGTTATTATAGATCGTTCCCATAACTGTCTACCTTAAGGTGCAAATCCTTTTATAGGGTTCCCAAACTTTCTCAGTTCACCAAGCTCTTAGTATTACCGCAATTCTTTCATGGCGCCCTTAGGCAAATGAAACAGCTAACAGTTCTTTTTGTTAAACTGCTAGGTCAAAAGGATAAGTATTTATAACCTAACAACTGTTTCAAAAAATAGCACACATAAATTGAAATTTAAAAAAATTAATTTCATTCTTAAATAACCGCAATTACTTAGTAATGGATGTACTTGTTGTTTCTCATTCTCAAACCTGGAATTGCACTGAACATCACCACCCTCATTTTCTGTTCAACATTGATTTTTGTCAAGCAGTCACTGAAAACCTAGCTTCACAAAAATATGACATTGCCAAACCCTGCTTTAAAATAAAAAAATAAAATATCCCACAGCTGCCCCTGTGGTTTGTTACAATGCTCCAAGGCACTGTGCTGCAATTTAGGAATCACACTCTTACAAATTTAATAATTAATTTGAATAATTCAGTCGACAGAGGAATATTAAAAGGCATTTAAGTATTTGACGCGGTGGCTCAGGGCCTAGGTGGCTCAGGATGCGGTAGCTCAGGGGCTAGGACGTTGAGCTTGTCGATCGAAAGGTCGGCAGCTCAGCGGTTCGAATCCCTAGTGCTGTCGTGTAACGGGGTGAGCTCCCGTTACTTGTCCCAGCTTCTGCCAACCTAGCAGTTTCGAAAGCACGTAAAAATGCAAGTAGAAAAAACAGGGATCACCTTTGGCATTGAGTCATGCTGGCCACATGACCATGGAGATGTCTTCGGAGAGCGTTGGCTCTTCGGCTTTGAAACGGAGATGAGCACCGCCCCCTAGATTCGGCAACGACTAGCACATATGTGTGAGGGGAACCTTTACCTTTACCTTTACCTTTACTAAGTATTTGAAAAGTACATAGAGACCCTGGGTTGAAAGGTTCCAGATTTAACAGATTTTACCTCTATTTACAAATAGATGTTAAACAAAAGATGGGCCAAGTGCAGCATTCATTATTCAAGACTGTGACATGGAAAATTCTGTCTAAACATTTAAGGGAAATTATAACCTTCAGACTCATATATGTTACCATCAATGTGTGAAACAGGCATTTTATAGAATGCCTAGAAAATCTAGAGAATGAGGGTGAAGGTTCATTCACCGAGCTTGTGGGTTGATTTCTGAACATTTCGTTACTGGGCTAGATAACATCTTCAGTGGAGTTTAGGGAATGTCAGTGTCAGCGTTCCTCTGTTTATAAGAGCTTCGTGTGGTCAGTAGATCTTGTGATAGGTCAGATGTAGGTGTGTCAAGTGAGGTCTTGTGATGGGTCAGGTGTGAGTCATCAGTGAAAGTCTGACACTGATATCCCCTAAACTCTGCTGAAGATTTTACCTAGCCTGGTAATGAAACAATTGGAAACCAACCCACAAGCTCAGAGAATGAACCTTCACCCTTATCCTACACTAGAGCTACAGATATTCACCACTATTGCAAATCTACAGAATGCTAAAAATGGTAAATGATAAAATGCCATTCTAGCCTTCCTTGTTGCAACAAGGTTTTTTTTCAGTAAAAAAGTCCTGTACTTTATTTTGCATTTCTTCTTTTATTTTCATATACGTCTTTTCAATAAAGAATTAGGATTAGGGTTAACCATAACCCTACCTCTAACCCAGGGGTGAAATGTTCCCAGTTCGGACCAGATCGCCCGATCCGGTAGCGATGGCGGCTGGTGGTTCGGAGAACCGGTAGCAAAAATCCCTGGCCCCACCCCCTGCCCCTGCTGAGCCACGCCATCATCAGAGTTTTTTCTTCTTCTACTTTTAAAAGCATTTTTTCTTCAGCTGAAAAAATGCTTTTAAAAGTAAAAAAAAAAGCCTTTGATGATCGCGCAGCTCAGCTGGGATCATCAGAACCCTTTAAACTCTTTTTTTAAATAACCTCTTCAGCTTTGCTGGCTGAGGAACTCTGGGAGTTGAAGTCCACAGACCTTAAAGTTACTAAGGTTGGAGATCCCGATCTAAAGAATATAAATAAAATAAAATAATAAAATATTTGTGCAGCTTTCTGAGATTTTGTGTGTTTCTGTAGTGTTTCACTCTAACTTCCCAAACACACAAAATCTCACAAAGCTGTATATGGCATTCTGTGTGTGTGTGTATCAGTTGTGTTGTGTTGTGTGTGTGTAAAGTGTGAAAGTTAGTTTTTGAGCTTTTTGTGGCTGTGTGAGGTTCCTGCTTGTTGCAGGAGCCATTTTGGGGGAGGTGCAGCTGCTTTTACTTTGTGTGTGAGTCAGTTGTATTGTGTAGTGTGTGTGTAAAGTGTGAAAGTTGGGTTTTGGTATCTCTTATTGTTTTGTAAACTTTGTTTATTATTTATTGTTATTGGCCACGCCCACCCAGTCAACTGATCACCAAGCCACACCCACCAATTAAGCCACACCCACAGAACCGTAGAGAAAATTTTTAGATTTCACCCCGGCTCTAACCCTAACCCTTTTTATGACTTTCTTTTCATAATTTTCCTAAATACTTCTTGTTATTCTGCATAATGCCTAGGTATTGCACACAATAACCAGGGAAAATATATGGCATATTAAAGTAACACAATTTCATACTTTGCCTAAAACACCATACCATTCCAACTTTTCACACATTGTCAGTAACATATACAACAGAGAAAAAGTCTGCAATGGTCTATTCAAGTGGAAGGGTTTCAAAAGTAAAGTCTCCATTAAATATGGCTTGCTCAAGTTACAGATGCTATTCCAAATATAACTCTAAAAAGAAAATAGTTGGAGCTGGTACAGTTATTTATGTAATATCCAGTGGTGTGGATTTTTGTATTAGAAACTTCTAATTTTACTTACACAATGTTATTTGAGGGAGAGGAATTCTCCAGTACTATCTACAATAATTAATATAAAAGTATGTATGTAGAGTATGTATGTAAAGTATGGTGTAGAGTTTCCTGCCTGGGCAGGGGGTTGGACTAGAAGACCTCCAAGATCCCTTCCAACTCTGTTGTTATGTTATGTTATGTTATGTCTATGACTCCATTTTTGCAAATATTAAAAAAATATATCCATTTATGAAACATTTTTGAGGACATGGCATAATGGAAAGTTCTTAGTACTTATACTAATTTCTTGTACACTGGAATTTAATTAAGGATTACTAGTCTATACTTGCCTTTTGTTTGGACTTTCAAAATTCTTTGCAACTATGGAAGCAGATATGTTGGCCTACATCAGTATCTTTATTATACAGGTATATTTTAACTAACTCATTTCAGTTCTCATAAATTGCTTTCAAGTCAGTTTTGACTTCTGAAGACTATTGGGACAAATTCCTGCCAGTTTTCCTAGCAAGATTTCAGAAGTGGTTTGCTACTGAGAGAAAGTGACTGAACCAAGACCACCCAGCTAGCTTTGTACCTAAAGCGGGACTAAAATTTATGGTATCCCAGTTTCTAGCCTGATGCCTTAACAATTATACAAAACTAGTTCTCTCAAATATTTAAATATATAATATTATATGAAAATCCATTCTCATATAATAAAAGAAATAAAGGTGCTGACAATATCACAACTGAAATCATAAAAGACAGACAGCATTGTTTCAGAAAGATATTTTACAGGGAAATTATCTTCCTTCTACCCTATTTGTTATCTCCTGTCTTTCTAACTGCAATAGTTTGGAGAATGCCAACATATTCTACTGTGATATGTCCACTGTTTTTATATCCGAAAGTCCAATGATAGAAGACTGAATGTCTCATTAAGAGTAATCAGGCATTCAGTGAGTCTTACAATAGTCATTATGAAATATCTCATAGCAGAGACCTAAATTATATTTTTACAAAACCTGTTGACAAAACCTGTTCAGTGTTTATAATTTAGCAGAAAAGAGCAGAGATTACAAAAAGTAAAAATCAATAGACAGTCATGTGGCTCTTCTTGCTTTGAAGAGATGGAAATCAGTTTCTGTTGAGAACTATTCTCTTGATTCACCTCAAAGTTCTTATTTGGCATTAGTGTTTCAACATTCAGCGAACAATAACTGTGCAATAAATTATTCAAGCAGTCCTTGACTTACAACTGGTTGCTTAATGACTATTCAAAGTTACAACAGATTCTCCAAAAGGCACTTATGACCCAGAATCTAAGTTCTAATGTATGGTCACACAATCACATTTCAGGCACTTGGCAACCAGTCCATAATTATTGTCATTTGCAGCATCCGGCAATTCACATGATTGCTAATTACATTCTTTTTCTGGAAATCAACATTTTATTCTGGTTTCTAGCACAAAATGCCCATTGGAGACAATGGGTTTGCTTAACAACTGATATAAAAAAATTCATAAAATCAGCTTGGTCATCTGGGTGCCTCAACTTACAACTGTCATAAAATAAAATGCAAATTCTGGACTCCATTATGTAAGTCAAGAACTACTGTATTTTTTTGCTCTATAAGATGCACTTTCCTCCCCAAAAGTGGGTGGAAATGTCTGAGCGTTTTATAGAGCGAATGTTGCCAAAGCCCCACCCTTCGGCCTCTGCCTCCCAGCAATTTTCCTCCTTGCAGCAAACAGCAAACAGCTTGGTCAGTTTCAGCACAGCCTGATTTAACACGAGTAGCTGATTGGCGGTTGGATCGGCCTCCTGGAATACCTGTTCCAGGCTGCGGGAATCACTGCCGCCCATTGCCGCCACCTATCGCTGCCTCTGTGCTCCCCATTTTTGGCCTCTGCGTGTCCCGTTTTTTTGCCCATTCCAGGCGGCATGCATTGCTGCTGATGGCAGCAGCACTGGCAATCACCAGAAGGCAAATTACTGGGAGGCAGAGGCAGATTTTTTTTCTTGTTTTCCTCCCCAAAAGCTAGGTCGGTCTTATGGTCCGGACTGTCTTATAGTGTAAAAAATATGATAGCTATATATATTTGAATTCTTTACATTTTCTATAATGGATTTAATGACAACAAGCAATACTGAAACATTTCATTATTTCCCACCTGTGTTGATTTTACTGATATCTTTAAAATAGAAAATACTAATAGTGTGTGTGTGTGTGCGTGTGTCTCAATATTTTTATTATTATATATTAAATTATTCCACTCGTCTGTGTTTTATGAATCTTTTGAAAAAATAAATAAAAAACAAACCAAGCACCAAAACTGCTAAGACTTTAATCTAACGTTATGCCAAATATTTCTAAAACAAAATTTAAACACATAAAATATGTATAGGAATCTAGTAATGAAAAAATGTTCCAAAGAATATTTTCCTGTAGCTTGTTATTTTAAGTCCAAGCTTTATTGTTTCATTAATGCTGCAATCTTTCACATTTTTACTTGGGAAGAACCCACTTAATTAAATTGGCCTTATATTTTAGCTCATGTGTTTAAAATTGTACTGCAAGATTGCTAATCTTTTAACGCCAGATATTAAATTGGGCCTTGTCTCGCCTCTGAGGATACAATGTTCCATAAGATGGGGGTAGCAACTAAGAAAGCCATCCTTCCAGATCCTGCCAGTTGAATGTTGTTAGAACAACAAAAATAAGTTATGGGTTTAGTCAATTTAGACAATGTTACATGTAAACCCAAAAAGAATCTGTTCATCCTACAATGAAACATCTCTAGCCTTAGTTGACCTAATTTGCATATCTAGTTATCCAAGAGAAAAAGCTGGAATGAGAAAAGGCCCTAATCACCATTGGGAATGCAATGCTCATATCCTGGTCGTAGGCAAAGTCAGGCAACGACTTTGTTTTCCCAACTCACTGGATGACAAAGAATGAAACACTCTCTGCTTATTAGGATGCTCGTAGAAATATCAGTTAGAAGTATTTATATTCAGTAATAAAATAAAATGGTTAAACCACGTTAAAGTAGGACCCCCCACTACAATGTAAAATAAACTTACACACTTCCAAAGGTGAAGAAATAGCAACATTTGGAGAGAACAGCCACAATTCACAAGAATGCAAAACATACTCAAGCTTATGGATGCTGAACTTGGGTGATAGTTGTTGGTTTTTAAAAAAAAAACCATAAGAGACTATTGTTTTTTTCCAACCATGTGTAAGTAGATTCCATGAAGACTGGGGTGGGAATGATTTGCATTAATATTAATGTGAATTAAAAAATAAAAAACATAAAAAAGGAAAGCATGCCAATAGCTGCAATCTCATCTGAAAAGATCAACCTGTCCCGAAAAAGCCCCATTCATCAAATGGGTAAAAGGAATTAGTTCTATGACACAATGCCAGAAAAAAAACTCACTCTCCACAAGGCAAATGCTTCACTTAGTCAACCAGAAGAAAGTTAGCTACACATAGCCTGACTCCAAGGAACAATCCTCTTGCCAGCATTAGCATTCAGATTCCAGAAAACACCAGAACCGTGTGATAACTCCCTTGTAATAAGCAATCATATGTGAAATAGGAACTACATCTCTTCTTAATCTATGCAGACCACATCAGATTGGGCTACCCACTCAGGTCAAGTACAGGAAGGATTCCCTCCTATTCATAGCAGAGAAAAATGGGGGAAAGCCTTGGAAAGAGTTAAGACCACCTCTCATGTCAAAATTCAAGAGACACAAGCAAGATGAAACCCGTAATGCAGGTCGGAAATGTCATCATGTATTACAGTGGTATCTTAAAGCATTGCATAGCTCAAGCAGCTGGCCACCAACTCAAATGCTTCTACTCCCAGTTGAGTAGAAGCATTTGAGAAGATGCATGCATGACAGGCATAGATTATGCAAGAGGAGTCTTGTGTCTGATGTCCTATTTACTGGACGTGTTCCTTTTTTACATTTTCTTCCAACACTTCCAGCCTGTCTTATGTTTATGGTTGGAACTCTTACGTTTGGGATAGTCGTGTCGTTTGGTGTAATTTTATGCTTTCATTAAAGGCTTTATTTTTCTTGCAAGGTAAGCATATTATCCCACAGACTATTTCTGGATGCTGGCCCTAATTGGTGTAATATTGGGAAAATAATGTAATTCTGCAGAAGGGTGGCTATCTATAGAAATGATATCTAAAGGAAGAGAGAAGTGAGTTCATCTTGATTGGGATTAGTGCTTGAAGTGCTGATTTTTTTCTTTTTTTTCTTTTCTATATCCCATTTTCCATCAATTCCTGCCTGTCTAGCCATTGGTGTGATATCATGAAGTCTCGCCAATACTTCCTATGCAGAGACTCATGAGGTACTACCATAGGAACTTCCTGCTATGTGATTCATAGTTACATTTATTTTATTTTTTACAAATCACATTTATATGGCTACCCATCTCACAAAAAACTACTCTGGTGATGTACATCAAATAATCAGTAAATATATACAAGTAATCATTATAAAAAATTTTTAAATAATTTCTAAAAATAAAAATCACCATAAAAATTAAAATATACAAACCTCAGTGAGAATAAAAAGCGAAGCCATCTAAAAATATCTATCTATATATAGAGAAATATATAGACATCATGCATATATTTGTAATAAAAATCTGAAAATTTTAACTCAATATGATTGCAAACTGACTCACTAACAAAAAAAGCTTAGATTAGTAAATGAAAGGTGAACTACGTCATGGAAACAGGACCATAAATTCATTTCTAGAAAGATTTAAAATAATACATTAAACAATACAATTATTAATTAAATAATAATGCATTATATAATTGTGTTAACACAATATGAAACACAATGAGAGGTATTTAAAGAAAGAAACATAAAACTATTCCTGGAACCTGATGTGTATATTTCAACAACCAGAATTTTCTGCCAGCATTGTTGTTACGGAATATTTAAAAGTTGGTCTGGAAAGCATCCAAATTAATAATAGCTACTTTAAGGAATGCGTTCTTTCAATTTTTGCATAAATCAAGATAAATCAGAAAAATGAGCTAAAAAGGTCACTTACCTTTCTCTTATAAAATCTGCTAATTCCTTTGTAGATGTATGGCCATGTTTCATATTATGATAAAGGACATCAAAGCCATTATTCCTTTCACCCTAGATTAAAATAAAAACATCACAGTTCAGATAAGGTACAAAACAAATAATTAAAATCATTAAATAAACTGACTGCAAAACCTGAATAAAGTGGTCCTCCAAGACCTGATTATTGTTTCTAGGTAATTGTATTCATCCAATATAAAAAAAGGCAAAGTTCCAATGACAGAAAATTGTCTGTACTTAAGTGATTTTGGGGGGATTGCCCTTGATCTCATACAACCCCATCAAGTTCTCATCAAACCTTACCGTTCTAGAACCTGAAAAAAACACTGTTATAGGAGAATATAGTATTTAGAATTATAACCAAACAGATGCAAACTTATGGCAAATTGTATGCAATCTTGTGCATACTTTAAAAAGAACATATTTGAATCTGAAGTCACTTTTCTTGTATAAGATCTGTAAGCCAAGGACAACTGAAGTAGGATCATAAGCTGTAGTTTCACTTAGCAACTGCTTTACCTAATAAATGAGTTGCCAGTCCCAACTGTGGTAGTTATACAAGGACTATCCATACAAGATTCTTTATACAACTGTAGTGAGAGAGGAATAATTTAGAAAACTTATATTTTAAATATACATTTTTTAAAACAAAGGTTTATTAATATGCATTAAATAAGATTAAATTCACAGGCTCCACTTTTTAATAAAGATACAACCAGAACCTAGTTATTTTCCCACTTCGTATATACACCCATCAAATTATCTAACCAATTTATTCACACAATATACTATGTCAAATTTAAAAGATAATGAATGTTACATGAAGACTGGTTGGTTTGCTCAATGTTCAGAACACTGGAGTCTTTTCATACATAGAGAAGTCTCTAGTGAATCAAAATGAAGAAAAGGAAAATTGTAATATGCCATGAAAGATAAAATGTATTAATTTATTTTACCGTGAAACAGTTAATTATTTATTATTTTAATTTGACTACTAAGGCTATGGAGATAGATGCAGGATGACTGTTGAGGTAATGTAAAGGTAATGTAAGGTAAAATACAAGCTCGATGGACACTACCTTGTAGATGACCCCCACCCCGTTAAAGACCTTGGAGTGTTCATATCAAATGATCTAAGTGCCAAAGCCACTGCAACTACATTGCAAAAAAGGCTTTAAGAGTTGTAAACTTAATCTTGCGTAGCTTCTTCTCCAGAAACACTACACTACTAACCAGAGCATATAAAACATTTGCTAGACCAATTCTTGAATACAGCTCGCCTGTCTGGAACCCATACCTCATTTTGGACATTAATACAATTGAGCGTGTCCAGAAATATTTTACAAGAAGAGTTCTCCACTCCTCTGATCACAACAAAATACCTTATGCCACCAGACTTGAAATCCTGGGTTTAGAAAATTTAGAACTCCGCCGCCTTCGACATGACCTGAGTTTAACTCATAGAATCATCTGTTAAAATGTCCTTCCTGTTGAAGACTACTTCAGCTTCAATCACAACAATACAATAGATTTAAGCTTAATGTGAACCGCTCCAATCTTGATTGCAGAAAATATGACTTCAGTAACAGAGTTGTTAATGCCTGGAATGCACTACCAGACTCTGTGGTCTCTTCCCAAAATCCTCAAAGCTTTAACCAAAAACTATCTACTATTGACCTCACCCCATTCCTAAGAGGTCTGTAAGGGGCGTGCATAAGAGCACCAGCATGCCTACCATTCCTGTCCTAATGTTCCCTTTGATTGTATCCAATTTCGTACAGTTATTACATACTTATGCTTATATATATGCTTATATATCGTATAGTTATTTCATGCTTATGCTAATATATACTGTTGTGACAAATAAATAAAATAAATAAAAAATAAAAATAAATGGCAGTAGTTTGAATGTATCACAGATGGTCCTTGTACAGAAAATAATGACAAGCAATGAAGCTGTTAGGTCTATTGAAGACCCACTAAATGTGAAAATGTTGAAATTTTAGGCAGAAGTACTTTCACACACACTTCACCAGAGCTGAATCTTAGATATTTAAGGTAAAGGTAAAGGCTCCCCTCGCACATATGTGCTAGTCATTCCTGACTCTAGGGGGCGGTCCTCATCTCCGTTTTAAAGCCGAAGAGCCAGTGCTGTCTGAAGATTTCTCCATGGTCATGTGGCTGGCATGACTAAATGCCAAAGGTGCCCAGAACACTGTTACCTTCCCACCAAAGGTGGTCCCTATTTTTCTACTTGCATTTTTTACGTGCCAACCTTTCGATCGACAAGCTCAGTGTCTAGCCACTGAGCCACCTGCATTTTATTTATTCTACCAGTGTCCCCTTATTAAGATCTTCCCTTTGCCTCAGGAGTCCAAAGTGAGAAAGACCATCCCAGCTTGGGCTTATTCTTCAATTGCCATGTCTCAGCTACTGAAGTGCATTCTTTTCAGCAAAAAAAAAATCACTATAAAAGTAACTTTTTAAAACTTGCCATGCCATGTTAGCTATAGATATATTTATGCCGGAGATCATTAAGACCAGAAAATTATTTCAAATATTTCTTTCTAAGGTTGAGAAAGGTGGGCTATAGGTTAAGAAGCAGGACAGGGCAGGTTGAGGAATGGCTGTACTCTCAGCCATATACTAAGGCCATAGCTAGGGCCCATTCTTACACACTTGGATGAAGCTTCTCACTATTAGGTGGCTAGCACACTAAGGAGGATCTGTATTGTACTACCTAGCTGAGTTCAGTAAATTGCACATCAATCTAAATGCATGTTTATTTGATGGTTCAGGACTACTAATGAACAGGCAAGCCTTTTCTGTCTCAGTCTTCATCTAGTTCTTGCTTTTTTCCTTTTGCATGAAGACAGATTCAAAGAATGAATTAAGCAGTTCCACTTTCTCCCTGTTACCGATTACCTTCTTGCCATCTTCTTCCCATTAGTGGACTGATCATTTCCTTGACTTTCTTCCTGTTTCTTACTTACAGAAAAAACTTTTTAAAATTAGTTTTGGCATTTGTTTTTAGTTCATTCTGAGCCTTAGCCTTCCTGACTCTGTCCTTGCAGATTCGGATTATTTCCTGATATTCTGTTTTGATTATGTGGCCCTCTTTTCATTTTTTATATTTGTCCTTTTTACCTCTCAGTTTATCAGAGAGTTCTTTATGCAACCATGCTGGTTTCATCTAAGATCTCTTGTTTTTCTTTCTTTGTGGTATTGTGTTAGATTGCGCAATATACAATATCATTTTCAGAGTTTCTTTAGAATCCTGAGTAGTTTTCTCTTTAGAATTTCCATCCGTGTAATCTTTCTTTCAATTTGTTGAAGTCATTTTTTTTAAAGTTTAAGACTTTAAGACTTGTTTGCTTACTTGTGCTTATATTATGTATAATTCCAGTTCAATATGGTCACTCTCTCCCCAATAACTTGACCTTCTAGTTCCTTCCTCTATTTTTTAAATGATAAAATCTTCAGTTAGACCAGAGGTCTTCAAACTTGGCAGCTTTAAGACTTGTGGATTTCAACTCCCAGAATTCTCCAGCCAGCTATGGTGGCTGGAGAATTCTGGGAGTTGAAGTCCAAAAGTCTTAAAGCTGCTAAGTTGAAGACCTTTGAGATAGACTCTTCAGCAACCTATTTGAACAGAAACACTTTGAAACTGAACTCGATGTAGTCTTTGAGAATCATATACATAACACAAACTAAAATAAAAATATCTATTTCCATTCCTTTGTGGCCATTATATTAAGAACAGTAGGTACAAATGCAAACTTAATGAATCTTTCTCACCCAATTATTTGTTTCATCAGTTTAGTTAAATATGATCCTAGCATGGAAATGAAAATAGCTGTGTAAGCAATAACAAGAAAACAGCATTATCAAGTGACAAGAGTATTTCCATGCTGAAATTCTCAGTACAAAACAGGAAACATATTACAGGAACTCCTTGTTTTGTTCATATACTAAATATATCCAAAGATTTGTAGAATAGGTAGAACATATTATCTTCTTTTCCCAAAGTATCTGAATTTATAGTGTTTAACAGGACAGCAACCTGACAGCAATATTTTTATACAGACAAATGAAACAATTCAGTTTTTGTGCTAACAAGATAGAAACCTGGTCTTTTGTAGATATATTACCATGAATAAATTTGCTACATTGCTTTGGGAAACAATGGTAAAATTACAAATAATATTCAATATTCATATACATAATATAAACTATAACAAAAAGATTTGTCCTAGAAAGAGAAATGTAACAGTTTAAAAGCATTTGTATCTATTATGGATCATTTTCCATGCATATCACAGCCAACATATAGGGATAATAACCATACTTAAATTATCGTTATCGATATGCAATGAGATAGAACAAATTTAGATTATAGTAAAAAGTGCAAAGACCTGAGATTAAATACAATTTAGCCATATAATGCTTTCTGAATAGAGCACGGATGTCAAACTGAAGGCCTGGGGGCCGGATCTGGCCCATGGGGTACTTAGATCTGGCCTGCGGGGCCATCCTGAAAACAGTGAAGGACTGGCCCATGGTGTTTCTGCAGCGAAAATGGGCTCCCGAGCTCTGTTTTTGGCTGCCATGGCTTCCTGCAACCCTCTGCCAGTGAAAACGAAGCTCAGGAGGGCCGTACACTTCCCTTATTTCATTCCTATAACAACAGTTGCTTATTCAAATTTCAGAAAATCCTATACAGCAGGGAGACAGTCCATGCATCAAATGTTTTTTTCTGCCTCAAGATTTTATAAAAATAAATAATATAAATAATACGTCCACAAAAACTATATTTCAGATACAGGAAAAATGATATGCAGCATTAATATAGGGTATCTCCCTCCTATGCTGGTTACTCAGGATTCTATCATCAAGACCGGTCAGTAAAACTGAATCCCCAGGGAATTTCAGCTGTAACAGTAAGAATCTCTATCATAAGGAGATACTAAACATACTAAATGTAGCAATGTATGAAAACTATGACTGAATGCTCATATATATATAAATTTTGCATGTTATTGTGTCTTCTTATATGTTTTTTGCCTTAAGAATGAAGAAAAATCCCACAACATTTAAAAATTCAGAAAATCTAAAAGGAGGAAAAATTTTCTTTAAAAATCTACATGTGAACCACATTAGCTTGATGGAATCCTTACACTGTAATATTAATGCTGTTGAGCCAAGTCCTGGGTTACCCTAGCCTGCCAATATCATTTTAAAGTATAATATATGTCAACATAGCCTATTCTGGAACAATGACAACCTATTTAAACTTACTGCATCACATCCTATTTATTCACTCACAAGCAAGAAAGGAAACAAAATGTGTTGTAAGTTGTAAGATATTATAATATTTACATCGCAAAACCTTCAGAGAATAAAAAAGACTGATTTTCTTTTGATCCATTGGGCTAAATTAGAACTACCGTAATGGGTAGAAATGTCTAAAAATTATATTTCAGCTAAGAAAAATCCAAATACTGCAAGTGGAATTGTTCAGACTTTTATTTTTGCTGAAAATGTCTTACTAACATACTTCCATTGTGTTGTTCCAAATCTTTCCTCTAGACAACAGAAAATAAACTTCATAATTTCTGTGTCCTACTGGACAACTGTGGCAAAATCTGAAGACAAGAACATAACATAGGACCTCATATGCAACTTAAATCAGTTTAAAAAGCTGAATAATTATTTTTCATTATGCTAACTTTTAAAACGTCCAAGAATGTTTTAAGCAACTCAATTTATAGTCCTCTAGAAGACCTAGATCAGGGGTATCAAACTGGATTTCTTTGAGGGTGGGATCAGCATTGTAGTTCTCCACAAGCAAGCGGGGGGGGGGGGAGGGAGGGGAGAGATGGGACAGATGCCTTCTGCAGTATTTTGCCTGCCAAAGCAGAGCATGGGGGGGACACATGTGCCCCCCCCACCATTTTGGCTGCTAAAGGCACCAAGGGCCAGTCCTTTGCTATTTCCAGGCTGGCTCACGGGCCAGATTTAAGCACCCCGTAGGCCAGATCCGTCCCATGGGCCTTGAGTTTGATATCCCTGATCTAGATTACTCCACATTTCCAATGGGCCGCGGTGTGGCTCAGGCTGTAAGAAGCCTGTTATTAAAACACAGCTGCCTGCAATTACTGCAGGTTCTAGTCCCACCAGGTCCAAGGTTGACTCAGCCTTCCATCCTTTATAAGGTAGGTAAAATGAGGACCCAGATTGTTGGGGGGGCAATAAGTTGACTTTGTAAATATACAAATAGAATGAGACTATTGCCTTACACACTGTAAGCTGCCCTGAGTCTTCGGAGAAGGGCGGGATATAAATGTAAACAAAAAAAAACCTGTCAAGTCAATCTCCTTCATGCTATACCTGTTCCTGATTTAATTTACTTGGTACCTCAATACTGGACTTTACACTGAATTTTTTCCAATAGTTTTAAAATTTGCTTTCTTCCTTGTTGCTAATTATTCTATTTTCTGTTTGCTTGTGTTTTAGGCAGACTTAATAACTACTTCTGTCACATTCATCCAAATAATTCACAAAAATAATGAATGCCACAAGGATTAAGAAAACACTTTCGCTATCAAGATATACCTCTAAAATAACACAAACATTAATGAACACTTGTTTTATATGACTGCAATCTGCTGTGGACTGCAATATGAATATCAGGATTATAAGCTTAAAAATAACGACTCTTTCAAGTCAAAGTTGGCTTATGGTGAGAATCTAGAAATCATTGTTTTTTTAGCAATAATACAGAAATGCCACGGTTTACTTCCAAAATTATGAGGGATTTTGATGTTGTTGAAATTGCAAATAATAATAATACTGAAAATTCCTAGCCAACTGCCCATCCAATATAAGCTAAGATCAGTAATGGTTTTGAAGTAAAACTTGAATTAAGAGCATTCCTGAGAGATACGTATTGTTTACTAAGAGCAAGCAGAAAGATATGTTTTATATATTATTGACTATGCTTTCAAATATCACTCTACAGAAATAGTTGCTGTTCTTGCCCAATCAAAAGTAGTTACAAAAAAAAGGGAGGGGGGAAGTGTCCATCAAGCAAAAACATAATAAATGTAGTGAATAGGTGGAGTATTTTCACAGATTCTGGATTCTGGAAAAAGGAAGTCACTTCATTATATAAGTAATTGCAAAATTACCACAAATGTTGCAATAAACATGAATAAAGCTACCTTCTCTCCAAGACAGTACACTTAAGTACTGTTCATAGCAGCAACAGTAATTTTGTGAATACTAACTTTTGCATCAGTACTGACAAAATAGCCAAATTACAGTTGTCAGGGAGTACACCACATTGATTTCAATGGAGTAGTTTCTGAATAAACATAATTATGTAATATATCTGAGAATGTAAAAATAATTTCCATGATGGAAGATATCTTAAGGATCTTCAAACCTCAACTACATACACACATACATACATACACACATATTATATATATGATAGATAAAATGGTTTATTTTCACGATTTGCAATGTAATTATGCACATGCCTATTTAAATATAAATTTCATAATTTTATTTTGTTTTAATGGGTTTTATTCTAGTTGCAACCTTAATCAGCATTAGCCCAGGACAGTATTAAAGAATTGTTTTCAAGAAAAGCAAATCCAATTGACAACTAAACTTACATAGTCCTTTTGAAATTCTGCAGAGATATTTCATTATAATTTTTAAGATAGTAATTAACACTAAACCAGTGTTAATGTCTATGTTAACAGCCTGTTCATAGTTTTAAGATTATGGCTTGCCCAACTAATAACTACTTGTAGGGTTTCCTCCTAAATTTAAAGACAGGGAGAGACAGAGGGAAAAATGCATACCCTTAATGTTTCCCTCCCTGGCCAGTATGCACATACAAATAAGCATGGAGTCTGGTAAATGTACAATTTCCTAAAACTGCAGGATCAACTTGCCTTTATTTCTGAAATGCGACTAATCCTTCTTAATGCGCAATTCAAATACTCAAGGTACATAACAATACATTCTCAACTGATAACTTCAGCTTGCCATTCGTTTCCTTTGTTTTCTGGCTTTGTCTTAAAGTCACTTCTTTCAAAAACACTCACTCCCCCAATGATAAATGTAAGGGGGGGGGGGGGGAAACGAGAAGGGCAACATGAACTAAGCCTAAACTACGGAGTGGTTGTAATTCCCCTGAGCCTTCACGAAAATATCAGTGGCATTTAGAAATCCTGGGGAGGAGAGAGATTCCTGAACCAAACTTCCAGGGAACGAAGCGCTCGTGTTTCCTTCGCAGGAGTGCAGGAAGGAAAAGTAAACAATCCCATCCCCGCCAGGCCGAGTCGCCTCTCAAGACCGTCCTCGCTGACCCCGGTGCCCAAACCTCCAGCTGACCAAGAGGCGGATGGGAGGGCGACCGAGCAGGTGCTCTCCTTCCCCCGCACCACGACCCTCGGGGACACGGGTCCTGCAAGAGAAGCGGCTGGGGGGTGGGGGAGGCGTCCCTGGTGCTGTCCTTCAGCTCCGGTTGGTCCGCCGCACCCGCAACGTTTCCCGGGACGCTCCCGCGAAGTTACTGGCCAAAGGAACAATAAAGCCTCGGTCTCGGTCCCGACCCAACGGCAGGCCCCAACCCCGCTCCGAAGTGGCCAGGGGCCGCGAAGGGCACCGCCGGCTCCAGCTCACCCAACTGCCTGCCCCAATTCTCGCCGCTTTCGCCGCTGCTTATTGTAGTGACAGACCCTGCCCTCCAAGCCAACAAAAGACCGCCCCCTCCCGAGCAAAGCAGCCCCTACCCAAAAACTTTGAACGAAGTACTCCATGACCATCTCGCCGCTTCGGCCCGGCTCCTTCCGTCACCGGGGGCCTCTCTCGGAAAGAGGAAACAGTCTCGGAAGGCCGCCCTTTCCCTCACGGCACAACCGCGACTCCCTCCGCCCGCCGAACTCCCGTCTCCTGTGAATCCAGGCAGGTATGCGCATGCGCCAGATGGCCGGTCAGGGCGCAGCCACCAAAGTTCGAAACAACATAGACGCTGGAACGCGCCTGCCCGCCTTCCCTTCGGGAAGGGATTGAGCAGGCGCGCTAAAGCGGGAGGGAGTCTGGAAGGCAAAGGCCGACAGCCTCGCAGTGTTCGCAGTATTGGGAATGTTTTTGGTCTTGCGAGGCCTCAGGATCCTTCTAGGATGGATGTAAAAGGCGAGATAGAGCCCAAACATTCAAAGCCCCCCCCCACCCGTCAAGCCCCTTGTTAGTGGGTTACTTACAGGCATAAACTTGGCTGTGGCCTTTTCAAACATTGCCTGCTAAGATACCCTGTAGTTTCTTGATTTGTAGTTCACTTTGTCCAAAGAGCTAGATAGTTGTGCGTGTGAATTTAGCGGTCATTATTTACTAGGTGGTGATGATGCAGAGGATGAACACAACTCACATGATTATGTTAATGGAAAACACATAATATTCACCTTATTGTATTTAACAAAATTTGACCAGAGTCTTATTTCCCACTATGCAGCCAGAGCTGAAGAAGTTTCTTGGATGAGAACCAAAACATCTTCAAAGTAAAACCCGGCAAGTCCAGTTGCCTCTTGAAAAGCACCTTTGGGACAACCATGAGCTGAATGACTGAAAATCTCCAAAGAGAGACCAGAGTTCTGACATTGTTTTTTTCCCCCCTTTGTAATACAGGTAGTCCTTGACGTACAACCATAATGGAGCCCAACATTTCTGTTGCTAAGTGAGACATTTGTTAAGTGAGTTTTGCCCCATTTTATGACCTTCCGACCATTGTTAAGTGAATCACTGCTGTTGTTAAATTAGCAACTCGGTTATTAAGTGAATCTGGCTTCCCCATTGACTTTGCTTATCAGAAGGCTGCAAAAAGGAACCTCGTAATTATGGGACACTGCAATTGTCAGTTGCCAAGAGTCTGAATTATGATCATACAACTATGGGGATGTTGTAATGGCCGTAAGAGTGAAAAAATGGTTATAAGTCACTTTTTTCAGTACTGTTGTGCTTTAAACTGTTACTAAATGAACTGTACATGTTTTTTGCTCATAGTTTCTTCATCTTTTCATTTGTATAAAAAAGAATATGCGTCATTTTGAATGATAAAGGCACCATTGGTTGTGGATTAATACTAGCACAATTTTTGCAATTTCTCATAAAGTGCAACATTCTGAACGTATCCTTAACCGTAACAAAAGTTGTTATACTTAATTTTGACTTGTGGATAAAAACACCAGTAAATTGCAGTTAGTGATATACAGTACAAAAAATACAGAAGCTAATTTTTAAGTATTTTTTCAGGATCATGCTCTTCGTATTTCAAATAAAATTCAAGCAAGTGTTTAGTTAAAATCAGCTAACTACTCTGATGTATATAGATTGCATTTACATGTGGGGTTCAATATTGGGTTGAGTAAACCACAATGTGAATACAACCATAAAGTCTACATTGATTGTAAAAAGACTTCAAGATCTGTGTAAAGCAGCCCTTTCCAATTTAACTTCCTGCTACGTTGAAACTGCAATTTCCAAGATTTCCTAACCTGCATATGCTATACAGGTAGTCCTTATTAGCTACTGCAATTGGGACCAGCAACGTGATCACTAAAGAAACTGCAACCATGCATACAATCTTACTTCATCTTCCCTTTGCTTTACAAAATTGTGAAAGTTGTAAAAGCAAGGATTAAGTTACTTTCTCGCCAATATGGTAACTGAATGGTTGCTAAATGAGGGACACATTAAATGAGGGACAACTACAGTATTTAGGGCAATGGTTTGCAATTCTATACTATTAGATCTCTGGAGCAACAAAGATTTCAGCTGATTTCCAAGCCCTATGACAACAATATCCACTAAAAAAATGTTCTCTGTAATTGGGGAATTTCTATTTAATTCCTGTTTTCCGGCACTTCATGGGGACAGTACTTTAGGGGAGTACCCAAAAATTTACAAAAATCAATGAAAGAACAATTATACATTATTTATTTTGCAAAAGCAGACCAGGGTTGGTTAAACAAAGGTAAAAAGTTAAACTGCACACCTGCCCTTTACTGAGAAAAGGCAGAGGAAAGGATCACATTTCAATTACATCTTATATGGTTGAAGCAGAGATTAAGCAAACACCTTACTGATAGTCAATTTTGTAGGAAGGACATGATGATTATTCTGTTGGTTTTCCTTTTGGTACAAGCTCCAGGCTATTAAGCCGCAAGGGAGGGCAGAGATGGAGAAGCCTTCAATTATTATTTTTAGAATAGAGGTGTGCCTGTGTTCAACTAGGATTTTTGTTATTTGATTAGCAGTAATACTGTATCTGGATTAACGCTGGTATCAAAGGATACACAACAAGCCTTTTGGTCCTAAATTGGAACCCCTGAAAAATATGTTTTATAGTTTTTTTATGCTTTGGAGTTTTGTGCTGGTTCTGTCCTCACATGAGGTTTTCTTGGTTTCCTTATAATTTTAATAGACATACTCATCACTGTCTCTGACTTTTGAGTAAGCAATATAGACAAAGTATAAAAAGGGAGAAAGAAATAGACAAAGTTGTAAGATAAAACGAAATGCAGGTAGTTCTTGACTTACAGAATAATGAAACAAATCTTTTTAAAAAGCCTGGATTAGCTAATTGAGATGTTCTTTACTATGTAAAGCCCTGCATAGCCCTTTTTGCTATGCAAAATCATAAATAGTACATGCTTTTCAAGAGTGAGTGGTTTATTCTAGAATATATTTTTCTTAATCAAGATGAAGAGCCTGTTTACTAAGATGCAATTCATATCGCATTAACACAAAACGTATTGGGTCAGATATCTTTTACGTCCCTAGTTTCCCACAGTAACCACTCAGTTACTTATGTGATATGGGTGGCCGTACAAATTGAATAAATAAAAAAATAAATACAACTGCAGTGTATTTTGTATATTTATGAAAACGGCTAGGAACAGTTTGATAATAAGATCAGATTATGTCCAATATTGCCAATGTATTTCTGATTCAAACCCAGATGCTAGCTTGGATTTATGCAGCTCTATCATGATTTGGATCGTGTTTCCTTAGGAAGTGGCAAAATAGATATGCAATCTGTGAAGAGCTCTTTATAAATTCCAATCTATTAGGAAGCCAGACCAGCTAATTCGAGAAATGGAACCTTTTTTGAAATGCCTTTAGAGATCTGTGGAAAGCCAAACTTTGGACATTCTCTCTCTTCTTTTATAGCTCAGAATTTTTTTTATTTAAGACAATAAATGTGCAATTCTTATTTAGTTATCCTAAAGCTTTTATTTTTGCAAGTGTCATTAAATTCAACTATTTTAAAAACCCAGTGAATAAATTTTCTTGAAGTCACTTATCATCCAACAAATGTCTTGATGCCAGATATTAATCATGGCAACATTTCTCTGTTACAAATATAAATAAAATACATTAATGTAATAATTTAATATTCAGTTGGAAAATAACTTCTATCCTAAAATAGAAATTCAATTCATATTAAACTGTGCAAGAGGCACATCTCAAAACGTAGTTGATTTTGTCTATTTGATGCTACAGCCAAAGAAAAAGCAACTGGTATATAAACAGTGATTCTATGTTAATTAAATCTACATGTTTTTTCCTGTAGCCAGTAATAGCTTCCCAAATATCAAGACAAACTGGAAGTTACATAAATGAATATTCAATTAAAACAAATCCATTTTCAATGGCTCCTTCTCTTGTCATTAAGAATCAGAGTGCAGCATCTATTTAAACAAATTTTATTAACATAGTCAAGCAGTGATTAACATTCACATCTATTATCACATCATACAAATGTAAATACAAAATTACTACATTACAATATATATTCTCTGCATGATCCAAAATATTTGGTGGCCCCAAAAATTCTTTAGAATTCAGCAGCTTATCAAAAATTCAAACCATATTGTGTTTAAAATGAAGCTTTGTTGGCAGAGGCAGACAAGAAAAATCAACTTAATAAAGTTTGAGAAGTTGCTGAAGGATATGTTTGAAGGGAATATTCTAACACATATGGAAAACACATCCAATTTAATGCTTTCAAGCAAACTCATACAACCTAAGTTGTCAGCAGAAAGATCTGACTACTTTATTATTTAACTATTATTAGTAATCCAATTCAAATAAGCAACCTTATGGCAAAGTTTATTAGGAGAAAAAGTGTAGTATCTTTAGGGGAAAGAAGACAAAAATGTGCCTTCCAAAATGTTTTAATTGTACATACAAAAGTAGTACTGATTCTGAAATGAACTGTCACACAAGAATCAAGTTATTAGGTGTGGAAAGTTAGGGAAATACTATATCATCAATGCTACAATTAATTTGAAGTTTAACTATCTTGTTTAAAAGTGCATCTATCCAGCAAAATAAGATCAAATAATTACTTTAATATAACCATTAAAGTTTCTCTGTTACGCTTTCATTCACTTTTTTAGTGATGAAACTGCACTGTATATGCCCATGTTAAAATTTCAGTCAGGACAGCCTAAACACTGATTGATTTGACAAGCAAGTATAAAGAATATAACTTTAAATTGCAGACATTTTAAATTAAGAACATCAGAAATTTCCGTGCAGTATTAAACTTATTAAAATGTCAAGTTGTTAATCTAATCACCTCAAAATCAAAATATCCTAAAGAGCCAAATGCTTACCACAGTACATCATTCAGCAATGTTAATTTAAGAGATTACTGCTTCGCATATAGTAGTTTATATCAGAAAAAAGGATAATTTTTATGTTTATTCTCTAGGCATTCATTATTCCAAAAAAGCCTAGGGTACTTAGATATGAACATATTCCAGGTCATAATCTCTTTTGTTTTACATCAGGAACATAACTTTGCACTGCACAATATAAAGTCTCTTTTACGGTGATTATTGGGTACTATTCATACAGATGCATTCATCTCTTAAAAAGAATGTTATACATCCTTGTTAATACATTCAATATGAATAAAATAAGTAATTACTGTCCCATAGTAACTCAATTTAGATATGAAAGTTTAAGACATTAGGCAGTTCTATATGAACAACAAACTGGTACTCTTATGAAATAAGCCTATATCTAAACAAAAGGGTACAAGATTATTTACCTGAGATAAACTAGTATGAATATTTCTTATCTAAATAACAGAAATTTCAGCTTTGGAAATCCTCTTACAATAGTATAAATCTAAATTACACAGTATTTATGTATCTTAAATGCTTCAATGCCAATGCTAAAGAAAAAGAAGTATCACAGTGTCAATATTGTTTATTACAAAAGTAACATTACTTAAAAAAAATCTATTGGCTATGTATTTTATGAAAGTTACCACGATTTCATCTTCAGCATGGCAATACAGTCCTAAGCATACTTACTTGGAAATGAGTCCTCTGAAATGTATAGTATTTCAAATTAAATACCATTAAACACTGAAATCTGATCAAAGACCTGATTTCTACATACCAACTTAGAAAAAAATTAGATAAAAATTTTACAAAATGTTATCCATTCCCCTTCAATTTAAAGAAATGCAACGAAGACGTTAGATAAGACTTTTTCCCTTAATAGTCACAAATTCAACCATCAAAAACTCTTTCTACATTAGCCAAGTTGAACTGCAAAGGAGATACTTTTATTTATATATTTTTTAAAATATACTTTCTGTTACCAACTTAGGTTGATCAGCAGCTTTGTTCATTGTTAGAATCCTTCAAAAAGCAAAGGGGCCTTCAACACGAAAACAAAGCCATATATAAAACAGTAAACACTGACCTCCTGAGGTTCCTACAACAAAAATATTCAAGTAGAAAATCTACATCACTTAGCAGCGGCTATTTCTGTAGTTTAGCACACTAAGCACTTAATTCACTGTGTAAGGAGCAGATTTAGTAAGCCGTGCCTGTAGCATGCCAAGAGGCAGAGAACACTGGAATGTAACAAAGACAAACATACAATTCTACAGAACAACATTCAATCAACATTCAAAACTGTCAAGAATACACAAAAAGAATTAAGATGTTTTATATATCCCATGATGCAATATATTTGATTTACAACTTAGTGTTGTATTAGAATTCTCCTTACCTCAAATTCTATACCAAGCAGCTTCTGCAAGTATATTGTAATTTTATTCATTATGAATATTGTTTGCTATGAAGCCTTAATTTGTTATTTCTAACTGCAGTATTGCTTTGTTACTTTTCTGTGAGATCAGCTAAATTACAATAAAAGTCACATCCCTTTATATTAACCCATGTAATAAAATTATCTCTCTATATAAGTAGATTCTATGCGCTAATCTTTAATGTTATCGGCAACTATCAAACTCAACAACAGAAGGGCCAAATAAATAAAGTTTTGTCTTTTAGAATTCCTTAATAAATGTTAAGATTTACTTTCTTCGGAATTCATATCTACTTCCTTGATTGAAAAAGCTAGAGCAAAGGTCAGTTGAAAGTTCTGGCTTCCAATACAACATGTTAGTTGAAAGTAGATCACTATATGCAATTTTATTCCAGTGGTTTTAATGGCATAGTAGCATAAACCTGTTCATAAGACATTTATACAGGACATATTGTAATAAATCATTTTCAAACATATTTGACCCCAATGAAATTTACAAAGGAAAAAAGGAATGTATAGGACTTGTGCACGCTCCCATGCATTAAAAAAAAAAGCCTGAAATAAGATTTCATAAATTCACACTCATACAAGGTTGATTTTCAGTGCAATGGCTAAATCATACAATAGACCTTAAAAAGAATCAAAATCATACACTCATTCCCTACAAAATGGTTATCCAGTATGGTTTTTTTCAATGTAACGATGAGAAGCTAAAATGTAAGGCGGTTGTTATGGCTTTTCTTTTCTTTTTTTTTGCACAGATTAATTTTGCAGCACTTAAGGGAAAATGGAAAAGTGTGGCTTTATCTCTGACCAGCAGAGTTATTGTCTTTCCATTTTTCCTTTATCATCATGGGATACTCTTTATGCAGTCTAAATTAATCACACTTTCACTTTTATAGTAACACAAAATCAAGTGTACCAGTTAGATTTTCACATTCACAGTACATAAGAAAATACACATGGAAAGAAAAGTAAAAGGTAAACTTAACAAGGATTTATTCACAGAAATACAAGCAAATAGAAAAGGGAAGCAGAAAAGCTAAACAAATGAAATGAAAAGGATCCAAACGAACATTCACTCTGTAGCTTTTAACCTGCACCCTTTTGTGGTCTCTCTAGGACACAATGGGCCCCCAACATGCGCCAACACAGTGTAGATACCCTGCTTTACATATACTAACTTATGCATCTCTTAAGATCATGCTTTGTGGAGGAGAGAATAATAAAATATGTTGGGTGTGAATAAACACTGAAATGTAGCAATCATGTCATCAATTTTCTACAATTGTCTTTTAGGCATCAACTAACATTTATGTAACCTTTAACAGGTCTTACCTTATAACTCGTTTTAGAAGATTTGATAAAAATCACTAATAGTATAACCATGCAGAAAGCACATCACACTGACAGCACAGAGGCAATACTTTGCACAGCTATTTCTGCTTTCCACATTGTGCAGGTTACACATTACAATATCAATCATATTCCTAAGAGATCCTAAAAATTATTTTGAGGCCTAATTGTCACTACAGTATTTTATACTTATATCTTAATAAAAATAAAATCCACAGAATTTTAAAGGAATTTTAAATGCAGGGTTATACTGCACGAATTGGTAAACTGCAACACAAAACTGGCGCAAGGTAATGTTTACCACTCTCACTCCTTGATGCAAGCATGCTAACTTTCCCACTAAAAATATGCTTGATCATTGTGACCCAAAATGCATGCCTGAACCTTAAACTGCACATTAAGAATTATGCCTTACTCTAGAAATTAAATCTAATGAAGCACAACCATCAAATCATATCTACTACCCTTTAAATGGAAAATTAAAAAGATTAATCTTTCTTCTGAAATGCCCGTTTCCCTCCCCCCCACCTAAAAATGAAAAGGAGTGACTCATTTGGCATCTTGCAGGTTGCTTCATTTGTTTGTTTTAGCCTTTATTACTTCATTATGGGGTTATTTAAATTTGTATACTGCAAGTGCTTACTCCTAATACAGGGAGCAAGCTTCACCTTAACTGTACTAACTTCATTTGTTTAGTTCTTCATCAACATGCAATACTTAGGAATCCCATCAAGATGAAACAATGCAGAAACCCCTTGTTATACCATTAACTGTCTGTAATTGCCATTCTTCTGTTTCCTTTATCGCATGAACACAATGTATTTTCTCTTTACATATCCCCTATAGATCTATTTTATAATTTCATTTTGGTACAATTCCCCATAATATTGCAGAATGTGCTGTTGTGAACAAACTTTTTTTTTGCGCATCTTCACATCCAGTGCAGAATTGTAACAGGAGACAGATTTCCACCCACAAAAGCTCCAGATGTTAAAACATTTCCCAACATCGGCTTAATACAGTGACGGCAACACCTCCCTCCCGCCCCTCCCAGTAGGCTTGGGATTGTACTGTATTCCCTACTGGTTTACCCTTCCCCCCAGTAAAGGGTAACATTTTTCCCTGGGTGCAGAGGCTTCCTCCCAGTCTTCCAGACTGAAGGACCTGAAAGAAAGAAATACAAGTTTTTATTCAAAAGAAAATTGTTTAATATTATGATGATCAATACACACTTAACAGATAGGAAATACAAATTAATGTTGCTCTGCAGTATGCGGCAAAACAAAGCACAGACCTCATATTATCTCTAGTTCCAGTTATACCTGAAATAATAAACTCAATTAAATCTTACAAATCACTAATATCTAGGGACAACACTGTGTGGGTAGGCACATCATCTCTGCTACTGTTTAAGTTAGTGTTGATTTGAGGAGTTCCAACTATGATAAGTTTATTAAAAGCTTCTGTAACATGCACAAAAATTACAATTCAAATATCACTTTTTTACCTCCCAAATTCAGTTCTAGAGAACTATTGGTAATAAAGTACACACAGGGATAGTTTTCATTATGCATGTTTTTCTTTAAATGAGAGTGCAAAAATTTGCAGATGTCTTCATAACTGGACTGAAAATAATTGAAATTGTTTTTTTAAAAAAACAAGTGGGAGGGGATATGACAGATTAGCTGACTCACTGATTTATTGTTGTCTACTTAGACACCATTGCACTGATGGATTAAAAGGAATCACATACTAGAACACTATAGAATCAGTCATCTTTAAGGAGAATAGACCATTCTTCTGGGTAGTATAGCAAACCCTAGGGTTTGGGGAAACTACATAACCCTAGATAACCTTGAAAAAAAACATGATTTAAGGAAGAAAATGCTAGATAAAAACTCAAATCTGTTAATACTCTGCCTCAGTTCTGTTGAATATTAAAGTATAAGAAGGTTAAGCGGGTTTTCAAGATTTTATTATAGGTAAAGGTAAAGGTTCGCCTTTGCGCATATGTGCTGATCGTTCCCGACTCTAGGGAGCAGTGCTCATCTCTGTTTCAAAGCCGAAGAGCCAGTGCTTTCCAAAGACGTCTCCGTGGTCATGTGGCCAGCATGACTAACTGCCAAAGGCACACGGGACGCTGTTATCTTCCCACCAAAGGTGGTCTCTATTTTTCTACTTGCATTTTTTACATGTTTTCGAACTGCTAAATTGGCAGAAGCTGGGACAAGTAATGGGAGCTCATCACGTTATGCGGCACTAGGGATTTGAGCCACTGAACTGCCGACCTTTTGATCGACAAGCTCAGCATCTTAGCCACTGAGCCACCGCATCCCTGCTTCTATTATTGCCCATAGCAATAAAGAATTTGAATCCTTTTCATGGACTGTTTCCTGATCTAGTCCAATTCAAAATGCTAAGAGTAGGTGATGGTAGGTTGTATATGATGAGCTTTCAAAATACACAAATCTTTGCATATTCAGGCTGCTTTAATTCAATGTGTACACTCAATGCTTTGCTGTACTGCAGAACCAGAAGCCTCTTGGTTAGTTAGTCCACTAAATTTCACAGGCTCAGGCGAAGTTCTATGAACAGAAAGGACTGGGTCGGAACAACGGACTAAGCAAAAATGTGGTTACTTACTTGTGATTTAAGGCCTACTATATACACATTAGGTACATGTAGTGATTTGAATCTTTAAAACTAGTTTAAAATTTTATCAGGTTGTCTAAGTAACTAAATGACTCTTGAAAAACAATTGCTGAAGAAACTAGTGCTCACTTGACCAACCTGTAGGTAGTCCTTGACCTACAACCATAATTAGGATTGAAATCTTGGTCACTAAGAGAAGTGGTCATTAAGCGAAACATCACATGACTGTTTCACTCAACAACTGTTACCCCGACACTCCCAATTTTGATTGTTAAACGATAGTGTGGTTGTTAAGCAGTAATGAAATGTAAAAAAATTTCCTACCGGTTCTGTGGGCGTGGCTATGTAGTCATGTGACTGGGGGGTGTCAAAAGACAGAAATTCACTTTAACAATGTCCTGCTGGAGCAGGGGGTTGGACGAAGAGGACCTCCAGGTTGCTTCCAGCAGTGGATTGCGATGCTCTTTCAAGGTATCCTCTGAAGCTGCATCTAGTGCCAGGTTTGTGGTGCTTCCTTTCTCTCCTTTTTCCCTCCCTCCCTCCCTCTCTTTCTTTCTTTTGCAGCAGCCCCCATCCTGATTTTGACCTAGCAGGTCTGAGGGAAGCCTCCAGGGAGCAAAAACAGACTCCCCCCAATAGGTAGTAAAAAAATGCTTTAAATAGTTAAAAAAAAAGTTCCGAGGATCGCGCAGCACAGCTGATCGTCGGAACCTTTTTTTAGCATTTTTTTTTACTACCTATTGCCCAAACAGGTAGTAAAAAAATGCTAAAAAAAGTTCTCACCCCTGCTGTTAAGCAGATAGGTAAGGACAATAGGGATGCCCCAGTGGGGCAAGAGAGGCCCTCAAGGCCTAGAACAGGCTGTATGAAGGTCTTTCTGCTCAGGAGCTGATAAACTTCTCTGCCAAAATCCAAGCAGATATTCAGCCTCTCAGCAGAAATATGTGTGGTCTGCTGTAGGTCTCCAGGGCCCTCACCCCACCTCTGAGACACCCGGCACTTCGTACCTTACTGCACTGCCCTTTGCACAGCAGGCTACTTCAGCTGACAGCTAGCTGCAGTTCAGCAGTTCAAATCTTACTGGCTCAAGGTTGACTCAGTCTTCCATCTTTCTGAAGTCAGTAAAATGAGGACCCAGATTGTTGGGGACAATATGTTGACTCTGTAAACTGCTTAGAGAGGGCTGTAAAGCGGTATATAAGTCTAAGTGTTATTGCTATCCTGCACTCCTTTCTTTACTGTGTGCATCTATGCTCAAGAAGCTGAAAATCTTACTTGTCTTTCAACTCCCTCTCCACTCTTGGGATTGGCTGAAAGAGCTGTGTGCCAAAGGATTTCAATTCTGTGCCTGCTTGGATTTTAACAGGGAACTCTTTCAGCCAGCAACCAGACATGAGTAGGAG